>NC_051432.1:27985982-27989700 GCF_001649575.2 Kryptolebias marmoratus
AATCATGGAACATAAACGCATCGACAAACACTTTGTGTCTGCAAAACATGTGAGGAGAGCTGCAGACCAGGGACAATCCAGAAATGGTCATGAATGTCAGTTTAGAAGCTATCAAAGTTCTCAAATAAAGCACCTTTTGAGAATGTCAATGCTTGTTGGAAATTATCTTACAACTAGTAAGTATTTTTGGTTTATATATTAAAAGTTATGGTTTTTTATTGATTTTAGTATATAAAAAAAAAATCGCAACTTTTAGTAAAATGCCCCGCGAAATCAGGCATTTTAGCCGCAACAATCACAAAAAATGCCCGCGAAATCCTGGAGGGACTGTAAAGGGAGCAACCGGAGGCGTAGTTGTAGTTTACAAATACAGAACAACATGAAGAAAACTGAGAGAAATAAGGAAACTTGCAGGAGCTTCACTTTGAATAGAACAAGCACAAGATAGAAAAAATCAGACCAATTAATTACAAACCTTTACATACATGAATAGACCAGTGGGACCTCGTTGTGGACCATCAAACACCAAGTGAAGGAATCATGAGAAGATCTACAGAAATCAAATTACCTTTGAGAATGATAGCCATCAGCATATCCACCTTTATCTGTTACAAAGAAATGAAAACATTGGTTTCAGTAAATGAAATTAAATAAATAATGTGATGGACAACATCGGTCTTTGTTAAATAACTGATTAGTGATGGTTGTACTTCAACCAGCAGACTTTTATTTTGTGGGTCTGAAGCTGAAAAGTTGAGTCGCTGGGATAGGACAATAAAAACGTGAGTGGGTGGGTTTTAGTTTGAAGGTGGACTATTTTATTACGTTTACCAGAGTTTGATATAAAAAAAATCTACATCAACAAAGTCTGTCTCCCAAAAGTTCTTAAAATTCAATGTGAAAGTAAAAAAAAAAGCAATAAAAACTGGTGAAAAGCTGCAACTTAACAAACAAATGCCAAAAATAACAACAGAAACCACAACCATTGTATTAAATTAAAGAATTAAATTAGCATTACTTGAAGGAATGCATGTGATCCTCTGCAAACAAACAAACATAAACAGGCATTTACATGATCACCCATTTTTTATGGCACAGAGTAATAATGATTCCAAAGAGTCTGACCCAGTTTTTCACTCTTACTTGAAGTCACTTTTGATCCTCAATATTAAATGCTGCACCAGAATCCAATAAGACCAGGGCTGGTAAACTCCTCCGGTCATTATTCTGGCAAATATTATTTCAAAGAAGTTGGATGAATGACGTCAGCTCCTGTGCTGGAATAAAGAAGGAATGAATTATGAAAAAAGTTCAGTTTGGCAGTCAAACTGGAGGGTTTTTTTTGTTTCTTTCTTTTAGATATCTGCACATCAACGAGAAAAAGGGAGTTTAATGAAATTAAATATTTACAACACACTTAGGATGTTTGGGGAGGAAAGTGGAGGAAGATTTGTGTGAATCAGAGCACATAAAGAAAAGAAGATATGATGAAAGCAAAATATTTGATGGGAAGAGCAGACGTGGAGGTGAAAGGTAGAGGCGGCGTGGATGAAGAGGTGATGGGATGGGAAGACGGAGGAAGAGGAGGAGGAGTGTGAATCTAAGCGCCGTGATTCCTAATTTTTGATTGCTGCTATAAAACTCTGCTCACAGGTTATCACAGCTTCGTGTCAGCAGGACATGAGGGAACATCTGCGTTAGTTTGTCATCAGTTTCAGTGTTGGAGAAGAAGCACAAACTGCAGCATGAAAGCATGTTTAGATTTCACCGTTTCAGCACAAAATCAAACTTTAATGGGATCAGGATGATAAAAAAACAACTTAAATCAGCTCTGGTGTTGGTTTGGTTTTTACAGCACAAAACAACAACGGCTCCATATCTCCTCTACATCTAAACACCGGTGTTTTTAAAAATCCTAACTTTGGGAAGCATTTAAAAACATCATTTGTTGTGAGGGCTGCACAGTAATCAAATTTGTAATTAAAAATTTTTGCTCCAAACGATCACAAAAACGGGATAATCAGCAAAAAAAACGATGATTAAAAATATTCTGCCGTGTTGCAGTTTGTGAGCGCGCTCTCGGCTGTCTCGTGAGCTGCAGCTCGGAGCGTTTTTTTATGGTTTGAGTCGTGTTTTTATTGGATTGATCTTAGTGGATATCCAGTCTGTGCAGAACTCTTTCAGGCCCGGGTCTCGTTATACGATGCCTTAGCAGGTGACAGTGCAGGACCACAACCCTGGAAACAACAGGATCAGCTGGCCTTTACCTTGGTGCACACACACACACACACACACAGAGCTGGGAATATGTCAGTGTCTTACGGCTAAATCTGCTTCCTCTCTCACTTAGCGAGGAACCAGAAAGTCCCCAGAGAAGGTGCTCATGAATTACAGGTAGACCTGACTAGAATACTCCACTCACACACATCTAGTTTATTCCATAGCTGACCTCTAAGCTGCTAATATGTGTTTATTTCAAACCAACACACACACACACACACTCAAGGGCATGGGAGTATCGATGACACACAGTAGGAATGTGGTCACATGGATTTAAAGCTGAATATTTATCATTCGGCAGCTGTGGGAGGCAGAAATGTACTTAATAAGCTCGGACAGATATTACATCTTTACTGTTTATTTACTACATCATGTCTGACTGCAATACAGTCATCTGGACTTTAATTTAAACTGCATATTTAATGTCAAGTTATTAAGAGAGTTATTCTGTTCACCTAAAGTCTGTGGGGTCCGATTTGTTACATAAGACTTAATAATGTTAATAATTTGATATTGTCCCCCTGCTCAGTGGATGTAATTACATAAAGTGAATGTGATACCTTGACTCATTTTCTCTGTATCCTCATGAGCGTAGGAGCAAAGTTAATCCAAGTCTGAACAGGAAGTTAAGGAAAACTTTCAGACTTGTTTCAAAGGTTTTTAGTTTTAGGTTTTTTTTTTTAATTACATTTTTTGCAGTAAATATTAAAGCTGAAGACTCTGTCCTCTAAACTACCACAGAAATAGGTGCCATTATTTTACTTCTTTAATATCAGCACATTTGGTGAAAGAAAAACGGCCAAAATACTCCCGACCCAACAGAACCTGGTTCCAGCTCCCGACCCAACAGAACCTGGATCCAGCTCCTGACCCAACAGAACCTGGTTCGAGCTCCTGACCCAACAGAACCTGGTTCCAGCTCCCGACCCAACAGAACCTGGTTCCAGCTCCTGATCCAGCAGGTTGTAGAACCTCCTCCAGCAGCAGAACTCTCAGTGGGTTCCTGTTTGTCTCTCTCATGGTTGTGGAGGAGTCGTGGCCCACTCTCAGCTCATTGGTTTCTGCTCAGCTCTCTGAAGTTCTGGTTCTGGACCGGTTTGTTGTAGATTAGCTGCTGTGTTTGGGATCATTGTCCTGTTTGTCAGACAGATGGCCTCACATCTCCAGAATCAGCCCAAACCATCAGCCCTCCACCACCGTGCTGACAGCTGGGAGGAGCTGTTTGCTGCAGTGCATCCTGGGTAGAAATCCCCTCTTGGTCTCATTTTGACGTTTTGTGGTTCCTTCAGATGAAACTTTCCAAACCCAAGTCGAGCTGATATGTTGGTTTTTTTTTTGTTTGTTTTTTTTTTGTTTTTTTTTTTTAATTTTATTTTTTATTGATTTTCATAACTTTATGTAAACATCAACAAAATTAAACAAAAACAACCCCCCCCCC
>NC_051432.1:27995614-28023323 GCF_001649575.2 Kryptolebias marmoratus
AAAAAAAACAAGGAGCACTGCAAAGTCCACATAAAAAAATAAAAACATACATACATACAGCCCACATACACGAAATACAGTAGTCATGGTTCAAAATAGTCACAACTGTCAGACAGCCAAATGAGTGATATATTGAATGTAAGAGAGAGAGATAAAAAATAAAGATAAAAATAAAAAAAATTTACAGCCTCTGTAAAAAGGATTGCAGTGGGGCCCAGATCCTCCAAAATTTGTCTGACTTTTGATGAAGGTCATGAGTAAGTTTTTCAACTGAGACAATGGCAGAAATCTGTGATATCCACATATCAACTGTAGGGGCCTGTGGTGCTGACCATCTCAATAGTATACATTTCTTGGCCAGAAATAAAAGGATTGCAAGCAGATGTTTAGTGTCTGCATTAAGTAGAATGTCTGAAGCATGGTTAAAGAGACAGAAGGAGGGAGATAGTGAGAACTGTTTACCAATGATCTCTTGTATCATGAGATGAACTCTTTTCCAGAAAGTTTGAATACGATTGCAAGACCAAAATAAGTGAATAAATGTGCCCCTATGTATTTTGCATTTATGACACAGATCTGAAGCATCAGGAAACATCCTCCGAAGGCGAACAGGTGTATAATAAGTTCGGTAGAAGAATTTAAAGTTCTGCTCATGTAAAGAAACTGAGGTGGAGTTGGGGAAGACCCCATCACAGATTTCTTCCCAATCTGCCAGATCAAATGTCAGTCCAAGGTCACGCTCCCACACCAGCTTCAAAGCATCATAACTCGAGGAGTCAGAGCCAGATAGTAAATGATATATCTTAGAGATAAGTCCTTTGGGAGATTTGGTCATGATAATCATATTCTCTAACTCTGACAATTTTGTACGTAATTTTCCTGTCCTCCAAAGAGAGCTCACAAAATGACGGATCTGTAGGTATTTATAGAAATCTCTATTAGAAATATTGAAATTGGCTGTAATTTGTTCAAAGGATTTAACAGCGTCAGAGTCCAGCATGTCCATAATATTTGACAGTCCCTTAGATGACCATTCAGACAAGCCAATGCTTCTAATCTCTGCCGGTAAATCTGGGTTCAAAGTTAACGATGACCAGGAAGAGAGGTTGGGAGAAATATTTAGATATTTCCTCACATCTTGCCAGGCCAGCAAAGTATTATAAACAATGAAGCTACTTCTGAGATGAGCCATTTGGTCTATGCCACTTATAAAAAAAAGAGAATTAAGTTTGCTGGGGAGACAAGATTGTGACTTCAGATCTAACCACAAAGCATTCTTTCTATTCATAAACCAATTTGATATGATTTTAAGTTGTGCTGACCAATAATAAAGCTGCAGGGATGGTAGCGACAAACCTCCAAGATGTTTTGGCTTAGTTAATATAGAAAACTTGACTCTTGGGTGTTTGTTGTTCCAGACAAAGCGAGATAAATGAGAATTTAGTAATTTGAAGTGTGCAGGGGATAAATAGCAGGGAAGATTTTGATATAAATAGTTCAGTCGCGGAAGAATGTTCATTTTTATAATATTGATTCTCCCTAAGAAGGAGGTTGGCAGGGGGGCCCATTTTATCAAATCATTTTTTATCTTCTGAATTAAAGGTGAGTAATTAGTTTCAAAGAGATTATTCAGATCAGGTGTAACAAAAATACCCAGATACTTGAAGCCTCTGATAGACATTTGAAAAGGAGATTGCATAAACCTTTCGGAGGGGATGGTGAAAGGGGTGGCGACAGATTTTCCTAAATTGATTTTATATCCTGATAAAGCACTGAATGTAGCCATAGATTCCAGGACAGCTGGAATTGATTTCTCAGGATCACCCATATACAAAAGAACGTCATCTGCGAATAATGAAATTATATGGTTTCTACCGCCTATATTGATTCCAGATACATCCGGATTAGTCCTGATAATCTCAGCCAGGGGTTCAATAAACAAAGTAAACAATAAGGGTGAAAGGGGGCACCCCTGCCTACAACCCCTATGAATCTTGAAGGGCTCAGATATCAAACCATTTGTGTTAACTGAGGCTGTTGGGTCTGAATAAAAACTTTTAACCAGATTGATAAAATTTGGCCCCAGACCGAATTTATGTAACACCTGAAAAAGAAACTGCCATTCAACTCGGTCAAAAGCCTTCTCGGCATCGAGGGAAACAATTACTGCTGGCTCTTTGTGAATATTAAGGTGCTGAACAACATTAAGAACGCGTCGTATATTGTCTGTGCCATATCTCATTTTTATAAACCCTGCCTGATCTGGATTTATAATTTTAGGAAGGATGTTTTCCAATCTCCGGGCCAATACTTTAGCCACAATTTTATAATCAACGTTAAGCAAACTAATAGGCCTAAAGGAGGAACAATCCAGGGGACTTTTACCTTCTTTTAGAAGAAGACTGATGGAGGCATGTCTCCATGAGGGGGGGATGCCATTTCTCAAAATGTCATTAACAGCAGGCATGAACATTGGTTGAATCTCTGGCCAAAATAGCTTAAAAAATTCCAATGGAAATCCATCGGGTCCAGGACATTTTCTGTTTGGCATAGATTTAATTGCAGCCCAAACTTCCTCCGGAGTAATAGCAGCATCTAAAAAGGCACGATCTTCTTCCGTGACAGAAGGAAGAGATATGCTGCTCAGATAGGAGGAGACACCTTCCAGGTCAACCATGTCCGTATTATATAAAGATATATAAAAATCCCGGAAAGTGCTGTTAATAAGTATTGGGTCGTATGTGACGTCTTTGTTCTGCCTTCTGATCATGTTAATTGAGCGACAATTATCTTGATTTTTCAATAAATGGGAAAGCATGCGACTGGACTTATTTCCAAATTCATAGTATTTCTGTTTAGTATAAAGTAATAATTTCTGAACTTGACGGGTGTAGTCTATATTAAGCTCAGATTTAATAGCCGTTAGTGCCTTCAAATTTGACAACGTTGGTGATTGTTTGTGTATTTGCTCCAGTCGGATCACCTCTTTTTCGAGGTTGTTTCTCCTCTCTGCGAGAACTGCTTTTTGGTGAGAGCAATAAGATATAAGATGACCGCGTAAAGTGGCTTTTGCTGCATCCCAGATTATACCCGAAGATACGGGAGAATTTTTGTTGTCGAGCCAGAACTGCAATAGGTTACTCCGAACAAAGTTGCAAAAGGAATTATTATCTAACAAGAATGTATTGAATTTCCAAGTGAATGTCCTAGGGATACGAAATAATAGATCAACACCTAAAAATACTGGTGCATGGTCTGACAAAAGTATGGGGTCTATGTTACAGCTTTGAACAGAATATAAAAATGACTTCGGGATAAAAAAATAATCCAATCTGGAGTAAGTGTTATGGGGATGCGAATAAAATGTATAGTCCCTTGCTTTAGGATTTAAATGTCGCCAAATATCTATCAAACCAGTATCAGTGCATAGGTTTCTTAAGACAGCTGAAGCTTTCGGGTTTGGCAATTTTGCAGAGGAGGACCTATCCAAAGATGCATTCATTGTACAATTAAAGTCACCAGCTAAAAAACCGATTTCCTTACAATGATGGTTAAACAATAAGATCATTTGTGACATAAATTGAGGCGAATCATCATTAGGAGCATATACATTGAGAATAGTTATATGTTGTCCATGGATTGAGCCCTTAATTAAAATAAATCTGCCCTCTGAATCCTTCTCCTCATACTCCAGAATAAAAGGAAGATTCTTGTGTATAAGAATGGCTGTACCCCTCTTATTTTGTGAATGGGAGGAAAAATATACATTACCTACCCAGTCCCTTTTAAGTTTCAAATGTTCTGTAACAGGTAACCTAGTTTCCTGTAATAGTGCTATATCAAGTTTTTTTTTTCTCAAATGAGTCAAAACCTTCATCCTCTTGATCACATGGCCCAGTCCCTGTACATTCCAGGTAACGATCTTAAGAGAACCAGACATACAAACTGTAAGGGCAAAAAACAGCTCTTAAACACCCAATGACATATTTAAATAGATTAATCTGTACATAGACATTTATGTATGTATAAAAAAGAGAAAAGACATATTTAGGCTCCTGACATTTAACACCGAAAAAAATAAAATAAATAAAATACTGAATCTGCAAAAAGCAGCATTCACCCTCCCCCATCCTGTCCCCAAATGACAGAAAAAAAAAACCCAAAAAGATGTCACTGTTATTTCCAAACGGCATAGAACTCTCGATTTTTACAGTTCGATCACAGCAACAACCGGACGCTCAAAACACCATCCGTGGTCCAGGCAAAAGTAATGAACCACACTGAGAACCGTTCCAACATAGTAAATTTAAAAGGAAGGAAAACATAATGTTATATGGGTCCCAGCGTGGATATAAAGTCTATCCTCCTCCATCTCTTATAAACAAATCAGGGGAAAAGAAAGCATAATAGAAATAATACCTCATTTAAGAGTGTCCAGAAATGCAGCGGCAGCCTCAGGCTTATCGAAAAAACGGATTCGCCCCTCGTGAAGGCATCGGAGGCGAGCCGGGTAGGCAAATCCACGGTACTTGTCGCAGCTGATCAGAGCCTTCACCACAGCACCAAATTCTCGCCTCCTTCTCAGGACCTCCGCGGACAGGTCAGGGTAGAATCTCAGTCGAGAGCCGCCATGGTGGATGTCGCGCTTCTTCTTGGCTGCATTAAGCACAGCCTCTCTGTGCGAATAACGCAGAAAACGAACCAGAATACTCCGTGGTGGCTTATCTGGGGCCGGAGCGGGAGCTAAAGCCCTGTGGGCCCGTTCGATCTCCAATGCTGGATGATCAGCCGGTAAACCGACCAAGGTCGGTAACATTTTTTGGAGAAAGTCCACAAGCGGGGTGTCGCCCTCTACTTTCTCTGGTAAGTTGATAATTTTTAAATTTTTACGCCGACCACGGTTCTCCAAGTCATCTACTTTTAGCTGCAGGTGTTTCACCAACTTCTCCATGGCGGCTATGCTTGTCCCGTGGGCACTAAGGCCGTCCTCGGTCCCGGAGATTCTCCCCTCGGCCTCCTCCATGCGTTTTTCCAAGTCTGCCGCTCTACTAGAGAGCAGCGATAAGGAATTCTCCACCGAGCCGACAGAGGCTTTTAAATCGCCCAGTGCGACATCAATAGTATCGAGTCGAGTACCGATTGATGCATCCATATCTTTCATCCGGGAGGCCAACGACTTTACCTCAGATAAGATCAGCTCCATAGTTGTTTCGTTGGTTAGCTCTGAGACGCTAGTGTTAGCTTCAGCTTGACTTGGCTCCTTCTGAACGGATTTCTTCTTGGCGGAAGAGCCCGGCGGGGTAAAAATGGGAAAATCTTTTTCGCGATGCGGTCTAGGCATCCCCAAAGTGTTTCACAGTCAACAAGGACGTATTTAACTGAAGGAAGTTAAAGGAATATTTTAAGCCTGGAGCGGAGAAGAGTCTCAAGCCTCCATCTTGGTCCGGACCACTCCGAATCCTGATATGTTGTTTTTAGAGATAAGAGGCTTTCTGCTGCAGCCCATCCAAAGAAGCCATGACCTTTGACCTTTAACCTGCTAACTGAGGCCTGTAGAGTCTGAGAGGGAGCTCATTTCTTTGTGCATTACACAGTCTGACCTTCAGGGTGAATTTGCTGGGAGGTTTGGCAGCTGTCTTAAATGTTTTCCACTTGTGAGTAATTGTTCTCTCTGTAGAACGATGGAGTCCAATTAGTTAGGAAATGACCTTTGACTCTTCGCAGATTGATGGGCAGCAGCAGCTTCTCTAATTTGTTTTTTTTTATGTTGTCCTGGGATGGTAATTGAGTCTTAAGTTTATTGATTTTTCATTAACTTTTTTTAAAGACATTTCTGCATTACTCTCATCTGTTTTTACTTTCTCAGTGAAAATTTTCCATTTGAGTCCAGAAAAGTCAATTTTAGGCATAAGAAAAATATATTTTCGTAAACAATAGAAGCTTCAAAACATTCATAACATCAACTCTGAAGATATTCTGAGCAGAAATGAATAAAGTTAATCAAAGTTTTCAGATTGTGAGGAAACGTTGGGCAGGACAGAGTTTGTTTACAGGAAATTTTCACTCATTTTTGTTGTGATTTTATTTTCTTTCATGTCCCAAAAATATAAAACTGTGATATTCATAGGCACATGGAGGATTTTTGTTCGACTCTGTATTGATGAACTAATTATCCACAGAGGAGTTCTGGTTCTTCCATCATCTGTCATTTCTGGTCACACCGATTCCTCCTTGCAAACTCAGAAGGATGAAGACACAGTTATAATCTGGTGTTCAATTCCTGAAGTTTAAATCAGACCTTCATGCTTCCTCTGTTTTGTTTTTTTTCTTTCTCGCCGCCTCAGATCCCAGAGGAACACGACTCGGAGAGTCAGGTGAGGATGGAGCGTCAGTGGAGGTTCCTGAGAAACAATCGAGTGAGAAAACTGAGTCGAGGTATAACACAAAAAGGTGAGAGCACTGTATGTCAAGTTAAAGGTGAAGTCTTTTTAAGCGTTTTAAATCGTTTCTCTGCTTTTTATTAGTCTGATGGAAACTCAGTCTGATGGGATTTTTCCAATATTTATGTTAAGAAAAACATAAAATCAAACTGTTTTTGTCTGATTATGCAGAAGTAACAGTGACATGGGTACTGTGGCTTTTGTTGTTAAACTCAAAGGAAGGTCTGAATGAAGCCATGAGGAAGATTACTGAAAAAAAATACAAATTAAAGCCCTAGCAGTCCTTGAAGGAATGCATATCGCCCACTGCTTTTCATGCCAGAGTTTTTGTTGAGAAATGACAGCTCGGTAGCAATTTTGGTCAAACCTTGTAAATAACGCTTGTTCCGGTACCAGGCACGTGTACTTGTGCTCGTAAAAGTGTTGCGATACCACAGTACTGATACCACTTTACGGCAGCCTGATGTTCACCGATGAAGGAGGAGGAAGACAAGTTTCAGGCGGTGTTTCAAAGTGAAGAATAACAAAACGGACCTCAGATTCTGCTCAGCTTTGCTGAGCAGGAATGAGAAGTAGCACTCTTAATACAAGCAATTTGATAAACCATCTAAAAAATAAAATTATTTTTTTAATCCACAACGACAAATACAAGAAGCTAAAAGCTACAGGAAGCAGTCTGTCCCTGAATATATATTTTATCTTAATGACAGAAAAAGCTGCATGCCGTCACTTTAAAAGAAAACTCAGGGTGATCTACAAATCAGTTTTGCAGCTTCAAATATTTTTTATTTAAAGAGAGCGAAGTTTTGAGCATGATGTGTTTACTTCAAAACTCTGTTATCACAAATAAAGTAATAAAAAAACATTTATGTCACAATGAGTGTGAGCACAGCTTGTTATAGAATCACCTCTCTGGAAAGTTAGGGGTTAAAAACCCTGAATGCTCGTGTTTTGATTCAAAATCCAATTTGAGAAAAAAATATATTTTAACACATCTATATTCTTCCATTTTAGCAGTCAGAGTTAAACCTGAACAGATGATAGCAGAGAAACAGCAGAAGAATCAGGCTTTTTTAAATGTTATTTTAAATCAAGTAAACAAGATTAAATATACGCAAAATAAATTATTGTTTCTGTAGAAAAATATGGCATGTAATACAAGTTTCTGCAAACATTAGATTGGCAACAAAGAGGGAGAAATCCAACAGAAAGTGCTTTTTTTTTTTTACACAAATTAAATATAAAACTTTAAATTTCTAACTGTGCCTCCTCTGACGATACATCCCTGAGTCATCAGTACTTTGTGTCAGCGAGTACTTTAAATATAAGTACTTGAATTTGTCCTTGATTTGAAAGACGGTGCATACCTCATAACGCTGGTTTGTAGTTCTTTTTATCTACTTTTCTCTCTGGTCTGAAGTCAGGTTTGTGAATAAACACCATATTAGGAGTTATTTATCTCTAAAGTGAAATAATCTGAGCCTGAAATGTTCAGTTTCTTCTTATAGACTCAACACAGTTTGTAAATCCATGAGCAAACTTTTCAAAGCTGGGAGAATGGATTTTCACAGAGATCTCTTATTTTATCTTATCTGGGTTTCTGGAAAAGGGGCGTGCATTTTTTATTTTTGGAAATGTTTCTTGTTTCGTCAAATGTAATTGTTTTCAAAGAGGATGGGTGGGATAATTGAAAAGGATTTTATTGAGGATTCTTTCAGCACCAAGTCTCTGACTGAAAAACCGTCATGTTGCAGCTTTGACTGAGCGTGCAGATGATTCAGAGCGATTAAAGGATGGCCTGAAATCAGTTTGCAGCTGGAAACATCACAGATTATGAGTAACAGGACTTCCCTCACACACACACACACACACACACACACACACACACACACACACACACTCGTTAAAGAGCCTGGAGTAGCAGCATATTTACAGAATCCCCAAATGAAATTGGAGGTTTCTCAAACAGAATCACTAACAAACCCAACGTCATTGGCAGCCCCTTCCTCTCTCTCTCACACACACACACACACACACGTGCACACACACACACACACGTGCACACACAGTCACGAGGCGATTGGCGTCATAGCTGAGGTTTGCTCACGTACTGCCCGCTCCATCGCTGAATTCTCCTCGCATTTTTTTGAAACAAGAAGAAGGGTTGCCCTCATTCAGTCGTCTCCCTCCTGAGGGAAATGAGACGAGGAAGAGGAGGAGGGAGGAAGACCGAGGGCAGAGGGGTTTAGATTTAGGAAGAGAATTAATCCAGCCCTTCTGCTCTGTCATGCAGCTGAAGGTTTTAAAGCAAATCCTTCTGTCAGCACAAAGAAAAGCTTATTAGTGATGATTTTATTCAGATTTGAAGCTCTTCTCTGCTGCAGACATCTGTGATGAATTTATGATGGATATTTTTACCCATTCTTCTTGATTTTATTGTGACAGCCTTGATATTTAATTCATGGAGCCGAGAAGAGGCTGGTGAACTGGTGTGTTGTTGCCATGACAACAAACCGTGTGATGAGACGTTTTACTTGTTTTCAGGATGATTTTCATTAAAAGACGCCACTTTTTTTATTCCTCCTTTTAATTTTCTACCATCGAATAATTCACTTCTTTTTTTTTTTCTTTTTTTTTAATCAAATCCTGCTCGCATTACTTTTTTTGTCAAAAATATATATTTTTTTATTCGTCAAGCTTTCTTCTCTCCTTTGGAAGCCAAGAGTATTTCTCAAAATTTAATTTATGCTGAAGAAGTGTTAAAAAATTCTAAACTAACAGAGCAAACCCCCCACAAATTCATAAACCTGCAATTAGTTTGATATTTCTGCACCAGGCTTTCATCAGGCAGCAAAATCTAAATGTTCATTTAATGTTTATTTCTGATCTTAACATTATTCCTGCTGGGTTCATTTTCAAATATGCAAAGTTTCTCTTGATCCTCTGATGCCAGATAATAATGTAATTAAACCAAATAAAAGATAGAACGACTTCTGTCAGGCGTTTTAGAGCAGTAAGTCGGCCTTAGAATAAGCAAAAATACAATAGATGTTGCACATGACAGAGAGGATTGATTTAAAAGTGCTGGATGAAAAGCAATTTATTCTCCCGGTTCTTGAAGATGTTTCCTGAGCTGCGACTGTCGGCGGCTCGTTGGAGAACGAGATTCGCGAGGGGAGTCTCCAAAATGTCTCGAAACGTTTGCGGGGGGTTCTCAGTGTCCTGGTGTGAGTTGCAGAGGCTTGAATTTTGAACTCGTTCAAACAAATTCTGCAACATATTTTCCTGTCAAAATTACCACGGGGTCATCGTGAGCCTCTCGAACTCTTTTCAGTTTAGTTTCCCTGAGTTCTGCAGCGCTGCAGCTCCTGTTTTGACACCTGCACCAGAGCTCTCCTTATCACAGAAAACATCCGAGGCTAGATTAAATTAAAAGTCCATCCGAGCCCTTCACACCTTCTTCTCACCTTCTGGGACACAATGGTTCCCAGAAAGCTCAGGGACTCCTCAGTGGAGTTTAACACAGGCTGAGAGGGGACCGCTGACCATGAAGCTTTGAGTTGTTCCTGGTACACCGGGGTTCACAGGTTCGAGAGTGAAATTGATTTAAACAGATCAATAACCTCTCTGTTGGTGGACTTCACCTCCATCAGTGCTGAGACAGATGTTGGTGTTAGTTTCCCTTTTTAATCAACACAGAAAAGTACAAAATCTGAAGCTAAATTCTGCTTAAAGTAACAGAAAATGGACAAGAGGACTTATAGTTTGAAGACTCCAATTAAATGGTAATTGGCTGCATGTTTTCTGATTCAAACCCATCAAAAAGGAGCTGGAGTCAGTGGAGCGTCACCATAAATTAATACTTTTCTCCAAGATGCATATATTTATTTAGGGCACTGCTGTAGTTATTTCCTGGAAACAGTATATGCATTTACAGAACTGGCACATGCTCAGAACCTTAGAAATAATTTATTCATTCAGTTTTTTTTCCCCAGACTCTTTTTGCAGCATCAGATTGAAAATTCAGGATGTCTGTGGAAGTCACTTAACTCACATCAGGAGTCAAACATGTTTGCTTTCTGTCTTTCACGGTCCTCTTCTTGATTTCTCCCTTCCATCGCAGGTATCTCCCGACTGGATGATCAAATATTCATCAACCGTAACCCCGGCGTACCGTCTGTGGTGAAGTTTCACCCCTTCAACACCTGCATCGCTGTGGCCGACAAGGACAGCATCTGGTGAGAGACTGAGAAATGTGCAGACGTTTATCCCAAAGAACGCTGTTGTGAAGATGATTCAGTTTCACAGCTGATTATCTGAAACTTGACACTGATCCTGTTCTAATGAGTCTTTGTGTCTCTTGCAGTTTCTGGGACTGGGAGAAGGGCGAGAGGTTAGACTACTTCTACAACGGAAACCCTCGTTATACTCGCATCACGGCCATGGAGTACCTGAACGGACACGACTGTTCATTACTCCTCACTGCAACAGGTTGGCAGCACTTTCATGAAAACATTCGGTTTAAATCTGATTGAGAGCGCCACTTCTTCCTGTTCTGCTGGTTCATAATGCTTCCTGTTACGATTTTTGTTTTCTCACGATCTTTGTCTCGCTACTCCTGCATCTTTAGAAAAATCAAAACAACAAATACATCAAGACGTGCAACTGTTGGTAGTAGTAGATTGTTTGCCATAGTCAAAATTGGAAAAACAAAAAAATATTTATTGAAAGGAGTGAGAAAACCCATTCCTCTTTGCAGCTCTGCAGCTCCGACAGGCTTCACAGCAGAAACATCACTGAAAGTTTAAACGGGACACGAAAAGTTGGACTTATGAGCTGTTTTAAACTTTCCAAAATATTTGCACCCTCTTTATATTTCCAAACAAACACTTAAACAGTTTATTTTTACAAACGCAGGTAATTTTGTCGTCTCTCAAGCTGAAAGACTTGTGGTTTTCTCTTAAAGAGTACTCGCATCTAAACTCTCAGTGACTTCCATTGTATTTTGAGTAAGTGAAGAGTTTTTTTATCCATCCATTCTTCTTCTACCTCTTATCCATGGTCGGGTTGCGAAGGCGAACCCTGACCCTGAACCCTGATCTCCAGCTCCTCCTGGGGATCCTGAGCTGATCCCAGATCAGACAGGACACATAATCCAACTATCAGGTTCTGGGTCAGTCCCCAGGTGTCCTCCCAGTAGGACATACCCAGAAAACCTCTGAAGGGAGGCGTCCAGGAGGCATCTTTAATCAGAAACCACCTCAGCTGACTTTTTTCGATGAGGAGGAGCATCGACTCTCCTCCGAGCTCCTCTGGAGGATGGACCCAAAAGAGGAAGCTCCTTTGACAATGACAAAGGCTTCCCAGTTACCACATTACAGAAGTGTCGTGGTTGAGGCAAAGAATAAGGTCAGGATAAGAAAGTTGCTGGATGTTGACTTTAGGGCAGGAGCCACATTGGCACCGTTTGAAATCGGTTAATAAAACCGGCAGTACAGTGGAAGTCATATTTGTAGGATCTTGTAAATACTTTGTCTCTACCCCCACAGATACGGATGCACCCATGTGTATTCCTCATCAATAAAACAAAAGCAATTATCCTCCTTTGCTTTATCTTCATAACACATGATTCTGTAGAAAACAGCTCTACATTAAAACCCATTTATTTTGTTCAGCACAAAGTTAAACTAAGAATAAATGCTGTGTTTTGCTGCAACATCTCACGCTGATAAAATGTCCCGGGATTAATACGTTTAAATTCCATCTCATCAAAACGTAATGTGCACTTATTCAGCTTTTCTCCATCAGTCATGCTCAAAGGATACCATTACTTTTAAAGATACAGTGTTAAAAAAAAGTACAACACGGAGCATAAATCATGTGGAAACTTTTATGGGTTGTAATAGCTTTCTCATAAGAGAGCGTGGACGTGTTTTATGTTCAGCTCTTAGCTCTGTTTGAGCTCTTTAGGAGAAGTTTCCTGACTCGTTTTCTTTCTCTCACGAGATGCTTATGGTAGAAGAAAAGTTTAGGATTCAGCGTTTTCTGACTGGTGGTGCTTTCGAACTTTATCTTGGATGTTTTGAAAGATTTCAAGGTTCTGTCACAAAAAAAATCTCCTGATTATCTCAGTCGTGGACTTTGGTGTGAGCTCTGCAACGTTTTTATTTTATTTTATTTTATTTGTTTCTGTGTCGTTCCCACACCTTGTTCAGACGACGGAGCGCTGCGTGTCTGGAAGAACTTCGCCGACCAGAAGAACCCGGAGATGGTGACGGCATGGCAGGGCCTCTCCGACATGCTGCCAACCACCAGAGGTCAGGCCTCCACCAGCACCCACAGTAAAGATCTATTTTACTCTAAGCCCCGCCCACCAACCCATACACCCCCCCGCAGTCTCGTTGTTTTGATGGAAACTCATCGACACCCCCCCGCTGTCCAAACCCATCCATGTCACATTCCCTGCACTTTAACCCGAATCCTAAAACTTGAAATTCAAATTGTGATTCAGGAAGCGAATGCAACCGAACGTTTCAGGTTTGTGGTTTGAAACCTGCAGGAAGTAAAGACCTGTGACCTGCAGGATTTCATGCAAAGTCTTAAATCAGGGAATTAAAACTGAATTATTATTATTTATTTCTGCATCTGATAGTGGAGGTTTCATCATTGGTGATCTGTGTAATTTAATCTAAATTCTTCACTAAGAAAATTAGAAAATAAACAATTTAAATATGAAAATAAGTATAAAAAAGTGAAAAAAGCAGCTCAGCCCCTTTATTTGCCTCTGAGTCCTCATTTTAAAGTAGCAGATTTAAACCAATCAAAACCAAACCAAAGGAAGAGGGCACAGAAAATAAATATGCATTTACAGTCCTCTTCCACATTTATTTTTTGATTTTTTTTCTAATTAGTAGAAGGTTGTGGAGTCTTTCTTAGTTTGAAAACTTGCTGTCAGCAGCTGGAACGCTCAGACATCGTGTAAGTTTCATGTCTGGGTGGAGGTCAACTTTTAAAACCTGCTGACTGCATCATCCTGAACTTCAGCGGGTCGGTCATGTTGGCTTGTTTATCTTCAGTCGATCGTTTTAGAGTCAAACTGCGAACGCTTGTGGATCCGCTCTGAGCTGACACACTTCCGTGATTCCCGAGGAAAACTTATTCATGAATATGTGAAGCGGGACAGACCGCAGCGAAACACACTTGTCAGAAGCATCCACCCACTTCTGCACACACACACACACACACACACACACACACACACACACTTCCAACTCTCGACTGCTCCACATTCTCTGCCTGGAGCGTTGCTTCGTTTCTGGGTCAGGGATGTTTTCAGGGAAACTGACAGCTGCAGGAATGATGGGATGTTGCTCTGCATACATTAAACCTGTGAATAAATGCAGCAATTATTTTATGTATATATATATAAGCTGGAGTAAATGTGTGCGATTCCAGTTAATCGTTATATTCTATAATAAACAGAATTATTACTAAAACTAAAAAAAAGGTAATAAATGTGATAAACCAGAAACAAATTATCTGAACCCACTCTTGCATCCCAGACTGCATTAAAAATGTTTCCATTCAGACTATCATGTCTAACTTCATCAAAATATATTTGTTTCTTAAATTTAACAAGAGATCACTCTTTGTGAGCATGTCTGTCATGGATGGCTAACCTCAACTTTACCAGAACCCAGAAAGTTTGGAATAAAAAGCTTAAAAAACACCTTTTCTGACAGTTTCTGCTTAGAGGAGAAGGATGATCCTTTATTAAATTTGAGAAATAAGTAGATTTTGTTAAGGATAATCCAGACATGATCGATGCACCATCAACGTTGAGTATCTGCTGAGTTATTAGATGTTGTTTACCCCCAAAAAAACATTTCAGACAAATGCCCAATCATAGTCGGTGTTGGAAAAAGAGCTTAAAAAGATGGAAATCTAAAGAGCTGGGAAATAACTGGCGTTAAAGAAACTATTACCTCAAAAATGAACAAAATACGCTTTGAAAAATGCCATTTAATTTAATCATAATAACTGTTATTTCTATGTTTTATCAAATATATATTTTTATCAATGATATCATTTATTTTATTTACCTTTTTTAGTTGTTTTAGGGATTATTTTATGGCCACTTTGTTTGTTTACAGGTCTTATATGGAATAAAAACATTTCATGCAGCTGATGGTAGATGAGGCGGTTTTTAACGACAGTAAATCCAAGCGTTCGGGATGAGTGACTGAATGAACTGTGGGCGCCACGTACCGGTCCCAGTAGAACCGGCAGAACTCCAGGGGCTCTGCGGGGAGGTGACATGTTTAGCTAACATCCCTCCCTTTCTTCGTTCGGCACCACAAATCGCCCTGGAAGGCTTTTCCTCTCCCACAGCGAGTGTTTTCACCCAGACTTTCACATTTAATGGTGTGCTTGTTATCCCGGCTGTGTGGAGATCGGCATTCCCTGAACGGGTTGTACTCCGACTACTGAAGGCGTCAGCTGAGATCCTTCCTGAAAAAGTTTTACTTGAGCTTCATTTTATTTTTTCCTCTCACTTCAGTCTCACAAACAGACTAGTTTCCCCTCAAGCGTTTACAGTATTCAGCTGTGAGTTATGACGATGACGCTCAGTGTGTTTCAAACGGGCTGTAATGTCTCTGAGCGTGGATTTTTTAGGATTTTTAACATTTCCTTAGATGCATTAATAATGTAACGCTCGATGAAATATTACACACGAGTCCGTCTTTGCGCTGCCAAACTCCTGCTGAACATTTCTGCAGATAAAAACACTCGAGTACCTGCTGGACCTGTCCTCACTCACCCCATCTCCATCGTCCAGCGACGTGCCCCTGTGCTGTGGAACATCTCTGTCAGCCGTCTGGCTTGTTGTTACCTCGCTGGGTCTTTGATATTGTTTTGTGCTCCCCCCCTCCTCCTCCTCCTCCTCCTCTGGAGAAAGGCTGAACAAGGCAGCAGCAGGTTTCACCATCACACCTAATTCTGCGTTAAATTTAATAATTAATCTCACACTTTTTATTATTTTCAGAATGTCCTTCTCGCTCTCGACCTTCTTCTAGCTTTAATTTCAATTTGAGGACAGAGAGACGAGCCTCTCGAGTCCCATAGCAGCTCCGACCTCTGCATTATTACTCTTATTATTAATATTTTTGTGGTGTTGTGAAGGAATTCAGAATGTGAGGGCCTGCAGGTTGAGAGTTTTTGAAAGCTGCCCTGTTCATCCCTCCGGCTGAATACATGTGGGTTAATACTCGTGAAGTGATGAACACCCATCACCTCACAAGTATCTCGGTTCTTTTTAGGTGTGTGAGACTCTTTGGGTCAGCATGCTCAGTGGGTTCTTGCTAATTTTGTGGCTTGCTTTGTTACGTTCTTGCTCTTCTCCCCCTCCCTCCTTCCTGCTTGCAGGTCTGGCCAGAAGGGTTTCCATCTATCTTGACAGAAGCAAGCAAGGAGGTGAGTGTCACTTTTCTCTTCTGTTTATCCTCATTTCATGGTGCTGCAGCTGGGAGCGCGTCTCTTTTTGTTTTTCTTTTGTTTTCATTAACACCCCGCCCCCCCTCCTCCTCCTCTTCATCATCTGCCTGTCTGTTGTCGGTCGGCGCTCTTCATCCCTTCATCTCCGGCAGTCACTCCAAAGATCAGCAAATCTTCATGAAATAAAAACTTGGTTAGTCGGCTCATCTGACGACATTATATTTTAAAACGGTTCTTAAACGATGACCTTCTAACCTTTAATTAAAGCCGTGTGACCTTTGAACTCTGAGGTCAAACTCTTTTTTTTTTACAAGAAGCCAAAATTAAAAACTAAATTTGCCGCATTTTTCACATTTCTTATTTCACAATATCCAATTTTTTTAATCAGAACAGAATTTACAGGAAATTTTCCTTTTTATCACCATTTTTAACTGATTTCTAATGAAAGTTTTTTTTTTTACCACAGCACAAACATCTCAATAAATATTCAGCTGCAAACATTTTCCCTTAAACTTACAGAAGAAAACACAAAAACATCATAAAGTTTAGATTATTTCAGGAAGGCTCTGACAGCCGAGTTGTGAAAACTCAGGACTGAAGTGAAACTCATTATTATTATTATTATTTTATTATACTTTCATTGCAGAGAAATGTTTCTCACATGGATGAAAACAGAGATAAATAAACAGCTTGGAGAGCTGCGATTGTTATTTTTTTCCACCTCCAGCTCAACTTTTTTCCTCTCAACTCAAATGTCTTAACAGTAGATATATGAATGCATACTTTATTAATCCAGAAGGAAATTCAAACATCCAGCAGCAGCTACAGACACAGAACCCCTTAGAAAGTTACCATAAAAAGCCTTTAAAAGCTACCTCGAAAGATCCTTAAAAAAAGCTACAGATCTTGACACAGATTCCCCCTTAAAAATCCCCCCACCTCCTAAAATAAAATAGAATAATAATAAACAAACTCTGTCCTGAACCAGTTTACCATTCAAACTTTATTTTCTGAGTTTCAAAGCTGACCGATCACCGTCTGTTTCTTTTTTTAAATAAATTTGCAGCGGAGACTTTTCCTCTCGACACGTCTGCAGGACGGGCGGCGGACGTTTAATCTGACAGAGTTAGGAGACAGTTACTGTTTGGGGTTCGGAGATCTCGTGACACCATAGAGGCGGCTATGAGCTCGACTGGACGTACTTCAACAGAAAATAATTAAAGCACACCTGGCTATGAACACGATAGGGATCTGAAGTCTCTGTCAGCGTGAGTCTATTATAGGGAAAAGCACCTGTTTGTATTAAATGAAGGTTCAGTTTCACATTTGCCTAAATTTTCATGCAAAAAGGGCTCAGCTTCACATTAGAAGGATTTACCCTCGGAAGGTGATGCCCCTTTTTTCTTTAAATGTAAAAGCGCTAATCAGCATTCATCCCAGGCGTGTCAGTGTTTAATTGAAGTGTGCTGAGTGATTTTATTAGCACTGAGCATTGAGACTGTCGCGCTGGAGGGATCAGCCTGTTAAACTTATTCCTGCTGCTGCGTTAGCAAGCAGAGCCTGTCACTGGAGAAGTAAACAAAAAACAAAAAAATCCACTGAAGGAAGACGGTGTCTATGTAAAAACGGGAGAGGTCAGAAGGATTATAAACAAGCCGGGTAAATAGTCGGGCAGCTCGGGATCAGGTACAATTATAGTGAGGGTAGACAGAAGAAAAGCAGGATATAAAGGTGGAGGTGACACTAATTGAGAGGGTTGGAGTGGTGACAGGGCAACAAACCGTAAACTTCTCTTCAGCTCCCAGACAGACGGAGGGGAAGCACAAAGGCTTCACATCTCTGCACTGACAGTCGATCTAATTAAATTCAGAGCCATAAAAATTTCAACACGGTTTTCTGTCCTTCTCCTCATTTACATCTGTCACCTCCCTCTTTTCATTCCTATCAGTGCTGAAAGGATTACGATGCCGTCCACCGTCAGTGAGTGGAAGTAGGGCGGCTGCGTCCTGCTCCACATTCGGCTGCTCTGCCTGGTGCCTCATTAACGTCGGGGTGCTTGGAGCTCGATAAATCCAAGACCTGAGAGCTTGTGAAGAGGTGCAGGGGACATGACTTGGAACATGAGACAATTAGCCTGAAGGCAGCTGCCTGTCTTTTCTTGTCTTTTTTTTTTTTCTGGAGCCTTTCTATTAATTCAGAGCAAAAAAAAAATAGTTTTGGTGGTCTGTGGGTAAAGAAATTCTCCGAGGTAAAGTTTAAGATTACAGCAAATCACAGAACATTTGAAACTTTTTCTTCCAACACATTCTTCACATACATCATAAAACCCAATCAGTAAAACCAGCAGATTTAATTGAATCTTCACCTGATCTGAGCAGCACAGAGGCAAACAGTGAAAAGGAAAAACTCCCTTTTACCAGAAAGAAACCTCCAACAGAACCAGAACCAGGCTCAGGACGAGCGGCCATCTTCCTCGACCGTCTGGGGTTGGAGAGGACAGGAACGAGATGAACACAGGACTGGTCCAGAAAGACCAAGAAAAACACGTTAATGATAGAAATAATGACAAACACAAACGTGGAGAGTAGAGACAGCAGCAGTGAGGACATGTTGACAGTTTGTCCTCCTTCAGTCTGAGCCTACAGAAGCAGAATGATTTCCTTTAGTGAATCAAATATTTTAAACTCTAACGATGAACATCAGTAGTAACTTATCAGAACACAACAGATAAAACATCCTACTCTGCATTCAAGTCGTTTAAAAAACAAAAAGTTAAATACTCGACTCGCCTGTCGAACCAAACCTGAAGGGTCTCGCTGAGCTGCGACTGTTGGAGACTCGGACCTGGACACTTCTGTCAGGGCAGAGCGTTGGAGACGCCCACGATCAGATCAAGACACGTTTGAGGCACCTGAGAAGACCCTGCGACTTCGTATTCATCACACAAACTTCAAGATTCCAGTGACAGGATTGTCCCTCGAACCCGCTTTCAATGCTTTGAGACATTTTGGAGACTCTTTTGCGATTTCACCAGCTGGTCGCCAACAGTTGCAACCGTAACCACAGGGTGGGACTTAAAACTCGTCCTGGAACCAGCCGGTCCTCTTCTGGGTTCTGGTCTTCGGTCTTTGGCTGCAGCTCAGTGAGATGCTGACCTTATTCTTGGTTTTGACCAATCAGTTGCCTCAATCACCTGAGAAATGTTTTTAAATTAACTAGGCTGGTGTCAAAACAAAAACTGGAGGTGATTATTCAAGCATTTATCCTACAGGTCTGTCTGTTAGCAAAATATCTCAGGAACCAGTGGATGGATTTTAATGAAACTCTCAGCCAATAATCACAGAATTATTCACAGCTATTCGACCTTTGGAAGCACAAAAATGGTTATAAATCTGTCAATTTATATAGATATTGAGTTAAAATCTGGTGTGGTTGTAGCATCTTATCTGTAGCTAATCTTTTCTGTCTTTCTTCACGGGCCGGAACCAAATTGTGTTTAATTCTGACAGGAACTCATCAAACGTTTCTCTGAAAATCTGATCTGAATACTGAAAGGCTTTATGAACAGAAGTGTGTAAACTTATAAATGTTTGACAGATCAAACCAGTGAGGAAGCTTATTTATTATTTTTAAATGTCTGGGAGCTGATGTGAGCTCTGTTTTATATTCTGTTTGTTAATATTATTATATATCTTTGTGTTTAAAGACGTAAATACATTCAGATTCAGATCTGTCAGTAACTGAGCACTGTATGCTTAGCCTAAACTTTTTAAGACTTAAAAGTTGTTTTTTTAAATAGTTAAACAACGACCATGAGAGTTTACGCTGCAAACAAACAGAGTTATCTTTACAGATTTAAATCAACTGTAAAAAACTCTTCTCTTTCTCTTATTCTTCTCCTCATGATGTCCTTTATGTGCAGATTTTCAGCTCAGGCGTCAAAACTACAAACCTGTTGAGCCGTAAATTATTAACGCGTTTGGTGGAAACCAACCCAACACAAAAACAAGTAAACTTTACCTTTATTTGTTGATGCAGGAATTATATAATTATATAGATAATTACATGCTTAATTTAAATATCTAGTTGAAGTTAAAAAGCCAGAGTTTTTTTAGTTTTCTTTCTTTATTAGCAGATCAGTGTTCTTTTAAAAATAAATGGTGGGACTCATTTTAAGCATAAGAAAAGTTTAATGATCCACTAAATTCCCTTTTTATTGGAACATCTCGAGCCTGAAGATTAAATGTCACTGATTTAGAAAGTTTATAAGCACCAACCGGTGTCTGTACCTCTCAAAGCTGGAGTTTTAGGCTTCAGACTTAAGAAAAATCCTGCTTATGTTGATTTTTATGTCTTTACTCTGTTTGTTTTGCTCGAGGTTTGCTCTTGTTTCCACGGGGAAACTAAATTTTAGATCAAAGAAGATCTTTTGTTCAAACAGAGAACGTCATGAATACATTTCTGCACTCTTCATTTGAATTTTTACTTGAACGTTTTTGTTTTATTCTGACAAGTTGAGCTTTTTAATAATTCAATTCCCAGGGATTTTATTCATGTTGTGATGTTAGCACGTAGGACATCTTCTGTCCACGATAATTATGTCAACGAGTTTTAATGTTGTGGGGATTATGCTTCCTTTAACAGAAGCTCTTTACCTTCCCAGAGGAAGGGCTAAGCTCCTAAAGGAAAATGTTGCAGCAGAGACGTCTCCTTCCAATCAGCAGCTCCCACAGGGTCACGTCCTCGTCTGTTAGAGGCACCAAGAAGTTCCTGATAAAACCACAGAAGGTGCATTGCCATTCGAAGCAGGAAAAAAGACAAAAGAAGCTTTAATGAGCTGCAGTCGGTGGGATAGCAAGGAAAAAACGGTGCAGAATCGGAATGCAGGAAAATCTAAGAGAAACGTGTGAAAATGAGACGCTCTCCAAAGGAATAGATTATTAAAATCACAAATTAGTGACTCAGTGTGCTGGTGAAGTTGTGATAAACTCAGCTGATAACTCAACTGATTCTAAATATTACTTTTTTTTCTGCCTGTTAAAGATTTGACAGAAATAGCTCTGAAACTGGTTATTTTTTTAACTGTAGTGGGAAGAAAATCTCAACCTAAGCAGAGAGAGTAAAAAACAGAGATGCTAAAGCTCCAATGATGGAAGATGTTAGGATTTTCATCTGAGGGGAAAGATTGTCCACTTCTTCCACTTCGTCCTCCTCACAGTTTAATTCTCCGTATTGATTTCTGTGGAGGTAACTAAGACCCACTCGGCGCTGCGGAGGTTTCTCTCCGAGGCAGGTGATGTTTTTCCCGGCTGGAGAAGCTGAGCTCTGCTGGACGTTCTGGTTTTATCTGCTGCTTCTGACCCCTGCAGCTAACGTTTCAGTTAGTCTGGGAGGATTTTTGGATTAAAAATAGGAAATGGATGAACCTGGAGGGATTTTAGAGAAGACAAATTAAAGGGATTGTGCGACGGAGAGCCAAAAGAGGTGGAGGGATGAAAAAAGATTGAAATACAAAACCACACCCAAACATTATGCAATTAACTGCTTGGTCTTCTTAAGCACGAAATGCATAAACGCTCGTTAAAAATGACGCCTCCATTATTTAGTTATGACACTTCAGCGGTCAGCCGCAGACCAACTTTATGACACGACGGCCAGCTTTATTTCCTGACACCCTTTTATTTACAATAAAACTGTCTGTGTCCTCCGTCAGCATGAATAAAGAGGGATGAAGCGACTCCATTGGTCAAAACTGAAGCCAACATGGCTGCCGGTCTACGAAAGTCTCACCTACACACCCTCCTGGACCAAACCTACAAAATATATTTAAATAAAAGTGATCTCAATACTTCATTCTTTAATTTCTAGTGATCAGACCTAACTTGATCATTATCGGTAAAGAGGGGCTTCATTTAGAGCAAGATTTTAAAGTTTTCCAGGAGAAAAACTAGTCTGAATCTCTACAGTTTCCATCACAGAGTATTTGGAGTGCAGGATTTTTGTCCTCCAACTGTTTCAGAGGTTGAGAAACATCTCTGAACATGAGTTTTCTGCAACCACGTCTCATATTCCTAAATTTATTTCTCAGACTTCAAACATGAGCCGTCCAGCTGAGACGTAATCCGACCGTGTTTAAGATAAAAATCACAGGAAGTCGAGCTGCTTAATCAGCTGAAGGTCTTCTCTCATCCACACAGTTGCATCCCTAAATGACTTCTCATCATCAGAGTCTGCAGAAAAAACATATTGAGGCTTCAGATAAACTTCCAGGGATGTGTTCTGATGTGTTTGCTGCTGTCTGCACACGCTTCAGTGTGTCGGGGAGTCTTCCGCTCTCCTCCCCTGTTACTGTACCCCAGATTCCCTCACATCTGAGCTGTCGGCTTCAGAGGGATTGCCTCGTCTCTTCTCGCAGCCGCCGTTCTGTGAAGTGGTTTTCCCTGCATGCTATTGGCTCAGCAGGAGCCCACGCTGCAGGCGGCGTGATGCCAGAGCAGCCTGCGTGACGTCACAGTCGGTGCGTTGGCGCCGCTCCGTGGGGCTCGGGGGGGGGGGGTTCTTGATAATCCGGCGCCGGGAGAACGGGATGAATTCATGACGCTGTTAGGCCAGCAGAAGATGGATGTCATGACTCGGAACAGAAGCACATACAGGCAGGAGTCTATGAGAAGTTAAAGAGTTTAAAATGTGAACATATAAAGTCAGTATCTGAAATACCAAAAAGGAGCCATGCCTGAGAGCACAAATCCTCTGAACTAATCCAGTCGTGTCTCTTTGGAGCCCCTTCGTCTGAAAATCTGTCCCTCTGAGTCCTTCAGATGTTCAGACGGGGTTTATCCAGCCTCCATCCGTTTTATAAACCCTGCTTACATTGTATCCACCACAAACAGCTTCATTTGTCTGTCTGTCAGCAAAATATCTCATGAGCCAATCAAGTCAATCTATTAACTTTTGGGGTCCACCCAATTTAAGATGGCCACTACAGCCAACTCAGAAAACTCTAAAACTCTTATAACAGTCAGTTTTACAGACACTGAGATAGAATTTGGTGTGGTTGTAGCTGAGAGTCGTTAAAAAAACACTTTCAAGATCTTTGTTTAAAACCATAATTATTTTGGAGATTTGACCAAAACGGCCTTAACTCTAAAAGCTAAAGTTATATTTTCTGTCAAACTGGGTGTTTGTGACAGGCTGCAGGTAACAGAGACACTAAAGGTCCGGTTTAAACCTGAACTTGTCTGTTTCGTGGTTCATCCTTTGATTTTCGGAGCCTTTTATTGTCTGAACGATTCATAGGTCAGAAAAAACTGAAAATAATCAGGAACTGGACTGAAACTGAGTGAAAAAGCAGCCAAAGTCCAAAGAAAAACTCTCAGGAGAACTGCTGATCAAAACCACTTTAAAGGGTTTCTTGAAAGTCTGGCTGCTGGGAGAGAAAATGTTAGGAAATGAGGACTGGACCAGGACTTTTGCACAGTCTTGTTCTGTAATCTGCAGTCGGAGCCCTTAGGAAGGCGTCCCGGAGCCAGCAGGGCCTGTTTCGGACTGTTCACTTGGTTCCTGCTGTGACTGCCAGCATGTGAAGAGCCTTGCTGTCTTCAGTTTGCCACTCGAGTGCCGTTTGACTCATCAGAGCCAGAATGTGCCGACAGGCTCGGCGCCAACGTTAGCGTTCGCATCTCCGGGTGGTCACTGGGACACAAAACGCTGCATCCACACAGAAACACACCCAAACCTGACAGTAAGGATGTTTGGTCTCTGAAGCAGGAGGGGTTTGTGTATTTATTAGTCATGCAGTGGTGCAGGAAGCTGTTGCACTAATCTTTCATTTGACTTGCTGCTGGAGGCAGCAGGAGCCGCCTGAAATCTCCAACAGCTTGTGTCGGGCGTTTGTAGGGGAATGAACACATGCTGGTTTGTGTTAAACAGCTGTGTTTGTGTGTGTGTGAGGGTCCATATTTAATTAAATTAAATGCTTCAAGATAACAAATTAAAACGGCATGTCACACGTGAGAAAATTATTTTCAGTAATTTAATATTTTAGGGGTTTTTTTGTGATTAAAAAGCTGTAATGAGGGTGAATAATCCCGGCGTGGGTTTGTGTGTTTCAGGAGCCGGGATGGTCGTGGACTGGGAGCAGGAGACGGGGCTCCTCATGACGTCTGGAGACGTTCGAATCGTCCGGATCTGGGACACTGACAGAGAAATGAAGGTCCAGGTACTGAGCGTCTCAGCGGAGTTTACGTCTCGAAGCATTCGCTGTGAAAATCTAACTCTTAGAAAAAATAAAAATAAACAATAAACGCCTTCAGCCGGTATCTCACTGAGCTGCAAATGTTCGAGACCAGCTGGTGACTCAGAATTGTGAGAAGTTTCCTTTCAGTCTTTCTGAATACTGACTGTTTGTTACAGAGCGTCCAGGTTTTTAAAAACCACAGAGCTGCACTCTTGGCTGCGCACATTATTTTGTTGCCCGATTTGTACCCACGTTGGCAGCTGCCCCCAGATTTATGATTCAATCTATTGGAGTACACTACAGCTTTTTAATCAGTTTTATTCATCGGCGTGGACATTCAGGGCTGTAGATGGTTTCTGTGTCGATATCCAGCTGTAGACTTTCAGGATTTACAGAAACTAAATCGAGACAGGTTCGAGATTTGTCAATCTGTAATTAAATATCGTAACTAGTTACTTCGTGTTACCAGATTTTCAGCCCTACTTGTGACCGGTTTTAAAGGTTATTGTAATCATCTCTTGGTTTAAAAGCGCTGTAGCCTCAAAAAAAAGGTGACCTTAGATTAAAAATTTGATCAGAAACGAGCTGAAGGTCCTTCCTCTTCCCCTGCAGCAACTGTGGAGCCAGACTGAATAATATTCTACAGGTCTGATAAGGACATTTGGTTTGTTCCAGTACTTATTATTAATATATTATATATCTATAATAAACTAAAGACTGGAATAGAAATGATAATAAAGAGTCATTACGTAAGAAATGCAGGAAAACTGTCGTCCTTGCAGCAGATTTAAAGAAGAGTCTCTGATATGAAGTTCTGATATTTTTATTGATTAAATGCAAATGTTTTTTATTTGGTATGTAGAAAAACTGAAAGTGTATCAGAGAGAGGTATGTTTAAAATTCAACAGAAATCATCATGAATACAGAGAGAAGTATCTAATCTGACAAACGGACACACTCAGGGTTTTAAAGTCATAAAATGTCTTCAAAAAAAGTCCTAAATATGTTCGGATTTTTCCGTTTTAGGTCTTAAAATCAGCTTAAATATGTACATTCATTCGTTGCTTTTATCAAGTGTTTTGGGGGCTTATTTAATTTGCTGTCAGCCTTCGATTGTCTGTCTGTAGTTCTGTCCAAGGAGTCCAGATTTAACAAAAACCAAAGTCCCATCATGCATCTGGCCTGTCAGATAAAATTTATTTACGGACGCTCAGTTTTCCTCACGAAACAACCTGTTTGCTCCGGCTTTTTTAAATGATTTGGATTCAAAATTTGGATTTGAATAAAAGGCAATAAACTGAGTTTTACTTTGAAAGACATTTTTACGACGATCTTAAATTTGAATGAAGATGTTTTAATAGAAGCCAAAATCTGAGAAAAATTCAGATTAAAATCTGAAACTGTTGTTTCTGTTAACTTTTCGCTCAGTTCGCTGCTGCCTGTCAGTCTGAGTGAACTGATTAAATGTGATTTAGTCACTTTAACGTGGTTTCTTCTTGTTTTGCATATTTAATTGACCTTGTTGTAGTAATTATTGTGGTGATGGATGGATTTCATACGGGTACAAGTGGCCTGTGGCTGCATATTGAGTCCACGTCAAATGAGCTGCTCATGATTGATGGTTACAAGTGAAACGAGCGCTTCCTGGTTTCTGTGTCGGTACCAGGACATCCCCACCGGAGCCGACAGCTGCGTGACCAGCCTGTCCTGCGACTCCCAGCGGTCGCTCATCGTCGCCGGGCTGGGGGACGGATCCGTTCGGGTCTTCGACCGCAGGATGGGCCCCAACGAATGGTAAAACCTTCCCTCGCTGTCTCTCATTTTCTCAACAAATTCAATTGATTTTGTGTTTATGATTTCATTTCCCTGCAGTGGTTTATTTCAAACAAAGCTTTGCCTCTTTAAGCTGTTTTTATTTTATTTAAAGTGTTGTAAATCTCCCTTTGGGGTTGTCTTCAGCTGCTGAAACTTTACTTTAATTTCAGTCCCTTCGGGGTTAAAAAAAAAAAGCATCTAAACTTCCAAACGGCTCATAAATCTTGAAATAAATTTCATTTAGTGGTTTTCCTCCAGCATGGAGTCAGATTTCTCAGGAACTTCATGAAGCCGGGCGTCATGCTCACACAGGTGATGCATGAAATGTGTTTAAGGTTTGTGTTTTACAAGCTGTCAACTCACCATATAAATAAATATTTTCTTTGTGCTTTTAGGTGCTGGGAGAAAAAAAAATGTCCTGAATATCTTTTGTTAAACAGTTCAGGTGCTTTTTCTGTGGTATTTATAATTCATAATGTGCTGTTAACTGTGTGGATTGTGTGATTCGGGTATCGCTCCGTCTTCTTCTCCTGGGAGGAAAGTTGATGATTTGGGTTCATCAGTCATGGTGACATGCTGCCATCCGGTGGTGACTTCCCTGTACTGCATGCTGCATGAAAAGCTGTTTTATTTAGTCTGTTTTTAAAAGTACTGCAGCTTTTTCTAATCCTCTGCTCCTCTTACTACACATAAAAAGGTTTTTTTAGGACACAGACTTCCCAATTCAACCTAAATTATTTTTTTTTTCACTACTTAAAAAAAACATAATTTTGTCTTCAGAAGCTTTAGAAGCTACATAGCTGCTAAAGTGAAAGAATTTATTTTAAATATATGATTTTTTTTGGTTATAAATCTGAAGGTTTTGAAGTAAACCAATGTCTCTAACTTTCTAATGAACAGGTCTTGTATTTAAGCTTCATATTTCCTTTAAAGCAGAGAAATATCAGTTTAATTAAACCAACCTGCAGCTGTTGGATGTTTGTTGAATCCTCGTTGTCAGGTTGGTGTTTTAAACAAAGATAGGCTTTCGTAACAACAAAACCTGAAGGGATTGAAGGTCTCCCATCATCTTCCTCTGTCACTCCAACCCTCTGCAGATCCTCCTTCTCTACAACCATGACCCTTCGCCATGGTCTTCCTCTGTCCTTGCTCCCTAACAGCTCCATAGTCAACATTTAAACACGAGTATTTACTAAAAAAAGTGCTCATCTTATAACAGCAGTCGTATCAAGTGTGTGTAATCAAAGATAGATGGATCTGAACCTCCAGAAGAACAAACACTTGGACAGACTGACCGCTTCTAACCAGTGGCGCCGGATTCATTTTCTAGGTGGGGGGGCCACCGGAGTGTTTCGTCACCTTATTAATTTTACATGCATCGAATCATCGTCTAACATAAATAAAAACTGAATAATGAAACGCTTTTTCAGCTATGACTTTTTGTTCCAGTATATTATTATGAATAATGATAATTAGTTTAACCAACCAACAGCTTTATAAATGACCACAGTAAAAGTAAACACAGGTAAATAACATGCGCACGGGCAGAGATGGAATAATCCAACATCTGAGCAACAGAAATATACAAACGCATGTGCGGCGGAACTAATTAAGAGCATTCGGTATTAAAACAACATAAACTTTGTCAGACTTGGAACATATAACCAAACATTATATTAGTAAAAATATTTCTTCCGAGGCTATTTATAAGTATGTCGCTCAA
>NC_051432.1:28026567-28052184 GCF_001649575.2 Kryptolebias marmoratus
GGTTTTATTTGTGCTTCTGTCTCTATATAAACACAGAGACACGTTAGTCACAGTCTGTGCAGCCGTCTGGTGGGAACACGCAGCGCAGTGGCAGGGCCGGAAAGTGGGGGGGCCAATGGCCCCCTGGCCCCAGTGGTTCCGGCGCCTATGCTTCTAACAGACGAAGGAATCTTCAAGATGTTTCGTTTCTCATCTGAGCAGCTTTCTTCATTCAGAACTGAACAGAGTTTAAAGCTTATCCCTCCCGATAGAGGCAAAATAAACAGCTAACGACAGTTTACAGGCTCTGAACTTCGAATATTTCAGTTTTGAATGAAGAACGCTGCTCGGATGAGAGGAAAAACATCTTTAAGAATAAAAAAATGCTTGTTGAACTTGATAGGATTGTTTTGTCCTGAATGAGGGAGAATCTAAACCAGCAGACTCAGAAGATGAGCTGAAGTTTTGTAGCAGCAGTAGAGATGTTTCTCCTGTCTGAGGGCGTGTTTAACCGTTGTCTCGTTGTGTTTCTGCAGCCGGGTGATGACCTACAGGGAACACGGAGCCTGGGTGGTTAAAGCTCATCTGCAGAAAGAAACCGACGGGAACATCATCAGCGTCAGGTAGACCCATCGTCTTCCCACCAGCGTTCACACACACACGACTGCTTGTCGAGCTCGTACCGACTCTGGTTCCTCCCCTCAGTGTTAACGGAGACGTTCGGTTCTTCGAGCCTCGATCCCCGGACTCCATTAACGTCCTGCAGACCGTGAAGGGACTGACAGCTTTGGACATCCACCCACAGGCCAACCTCTTCGCCTGGTCAGTTGCTTTTTGAGTCCAACATCAACACAACAGCTGTATAAATCAAATGAAATGGTTTATATACCTCAAATATGAGAACCTTTGTACCAGCTAACCTCTCCACATCTGTCGGGTTCTTCTCTTTCTCTCCAGCGGATCAATGAACCAGTTCATAGCCATCTACAACACTAACGGCGATGTGATCAGCAACATAAAATACTACGACGGCTTCATGGGACAGAGAATTGGAGCCATCAGCTGTTTAGCCTTCCATCCTTACTGGGTAAAACAGGAAACGCCATCAGTTCTGCACGCATTTATCCACTGAATCTGTTGCTTTATTACAAAATACGACAGCAGCCTCGTCTTCTGCGCTCCTAGGAAGAGAAACTAGTTTCAGCTGCTGCCTGGAATTATAACAAAACTTTGTAGCAATCGAAGGAAAAATGTCGACGTTTCGCTGTAGAAGGAGAGTAAAGAAATGTTGGTCACCATGGTAACAAGACACCTGTGTCTGTCACTCCTTGGCAGAGAAGCAGACTGCAAATTAAGCCTCAAACAGTCGCTGTAAAAAGAAAACTACAAGTCAGATGTTAAAATCTTTTGAGCCATGAGCAGCAGACAAACACCTTCACTTTCTGTTCTGAGGAGAAGATTTGGAGCTAAAATTTACCTGAATCTGTGGAAGTCTGGGTGTGTGAGAGGATCTAAGAGAAAACCAACAATCCTACAGCAGTGAGAGACAAAATGGGTGAAAGAAGACAAAAATCCTTTCATTTTGATGTATAATTTGTATACGTACCAAAAAAGCGTTGCTGTTTGTTTGCAAAAGGTTTAAAATTTTTAGGCATTTCGAAAGCTGAAGTGCGTGACATCCTGTCCAAAAAACTATAAAAAACATGAAAACAGGAGTTCGGTAACGTAAAGTCCGGCTTTCTGTGACCCGTTTAATCTCTGAATGATGTTTCTGCTGCAGAGCTGGGTTTTATTACTCATTTACCTAAAATCAAACCGTTGTCTATGAGGGAATTTCTCTCAGTTTATTGTGAATTTTTTTGTCTAACGCCACTAAAGGTCGTAGCACATTATTCTTAAACGAGACGCAGAATTTGATGTGTAATTTCTAGTTATTTTTCTGAAAGGTGCCAGATGTGAATGTGAAAATGGGACAAAAATTGTGACTAAACACGTACGAGTAAAGCTGCTTCGATGCTTATGTGCTGAGCATCTTAAATTAGTCAGACCCTCCAGGATTTCGCGATGTTGCGATCGCAACTATTAAATCAAAACTATAAAACTATAAAATCAAGCAAACCCCGCGAAAACGCAACTTTTTACAACTTTTCCCAAAACACCGCAACTTTAACCCAATATTTATTGTTTCTAAAGTGATTCGCCACCGTTTCTGCGGTCTAGTCTCTTCTTTGTGGGTTTGTGTAGCGTGGAATCCAAAATAACCCCAAATAACTCAGGAAGAAGACACGTGACGTCACTTCCTGTTAACATCAGAATGCCGGGAGCGTGCAGGAGCAGCGACCGAAGCCAAAATGTGCGCTAATGCTTCACATTTGCCCACAAAGATTTCAGCAAACCAGTTTCCTCCCCAGCTGCAGCTGTTTTGCACGTCCTGCAGTGTAATCATGGAACATAAACGCATCGACAAACACTTTGTGTCTGCAAAACATGTGAGGAGAGCTGCAGACCAGGGACAATCCAGAAATGCTCATGAATGTCAGTTTAGAAGCTATCAAAGTTCTCAAATAAAGCACCTTTTGAGAATGTCAGTGTTTGTTGGGAATTATCTTACAAAACTAGGAAGGATTTTTGGTTTAGATATTAAAAGTTATGGTTGTTTATTGATTTTAGTAAAAAAAAAAAAAAAATCACAACTTTTAGTAAAATGCCCCGCGAAATCAGGCATTTTAGCCGCAACAATCACAAAAAATGCCTGTGAAATCCTGGAGGGATTGATAAATGGACTGAAGCCATTTTTTAGGTTTAATTTGTTGTTTCCCGTCTTCGAATTGAAGCTGACTAACAGCTAAACAAACAGCAGCAGCATCCAAACTCATGTTTTAAAGATGGATGCTGTAACGGTTTAGTTGTTTCTTTCTGAGCATCTCCCGCCTTTCTTCCTCTCTTCCAGCCTCACCTGGCGGTCGGCAGCAACGACTACTACATGTCCATCTATTCAGCAGAGAAGAGGCTCAGATAACACACCAGCTCCCCCCTCCCTCCTCCATGGGATGTAAAGGACGTTTTTCTTGTACAGATCCACAGCGTCACTCCCCCCCCCTCCCCACCTGGAATGTTTCAGAGACGGCTGCTGACAAAAACCCGTGCTAAGAATGACTCTATACATACATATAAATATCTATATTAGTATTATCATTGTTTATTCTTATTATGAAGCTAATGATTGTCGACTTGGCTGTGCTGAGGAGTCTGTATATTTAAAGAGCAGAAGAAGAAGAGGATCTATTTTAATGAGCAAACGGTGCAGCTGCACGACGAGCATCACTACCTGAATGAACTTTGACCTCACCTTTATGTGGACAGGGAGGGGTTACACACTTTAAAACACACACAGACACACACACTCTCTACGCTGGACCCTCACCTGTTCGTCCCGTCACTCCAGAGGGACGGACCTCGACGATGTTGTCTGCCAGACGTGATGAAGGATTATTTTCCTGCGGACCCCCAGCCTTTAGAAACTTCAGGCCTCCTTCCTGCTTCTCTGACCCCGACGTACCAAACCTGACCCTCACCCTGCAGCCGAACCTTCTCGTTGTGGCTCAGACGGCTGTTCTTGTTGATTTATCTGTTTTAACTGCGTGAAAACCTGCTTCACATCGCAGGCTGATGATATACCTGCGTATATACCTGTCCTTTGTTCAGAAAACAGCAGCTCCAGTTTCCTACAAATGCACTCATTTTCATTATTATCGCTCCATCTGTTGACAGGAAGTCTCTCTGATTGAAACGAGTCCCTGCAGGAGCCTTTCTGACTAGAATGCTCGTTCTGGCCTCTGAGGAACAACAATCTGAATGCTGTCAGGTTTTTTTTATTTTAAATGATTTTGTTTTAGTTGAATTGCCAGCCTGCTTTGTTTTGATCATGTTTTGGAGAGCTGGAGGTGTGAAGTGTGTTGCATGTTAAAGGGACCTTTTGATTTGACTCAGGTTTCTTCAGGTCCTCCTCAGAGGCAGATCTAAGTTCTTCGGTTTTTGTTAAAGTTTGTTTTGTGCAGAATCACCAACAATGTGCCTCTCCTACCGACCTGCAGCTTCTTTTTAATTTGTTTCCTTTTCTTCTAATTTATGGTTTTAATTCATGCGTTTTGTTGGACTTTTTTCCCCCCAGTTTTCTCACAGCACACCTGATTGGCTCCTTTGCTGGCCCCGCCCCCCTCTGTGTCACATGACCCCAGCTTTGATTTGTCTTTTCCCGCCTGCAGAAGGAGTGGCGTTAAAAACTCAAAGATCCCCGCAGCGTTTCATCGGCTCGACGAGCATCACCGGATCAACCAAACAGACCCTCAGCACCAGAACCACGTTCATCTCTAATCATCCAGCTTTGAGTTTTAAGATTTTAGATTTGGAGAAAAAAAAGAGACTTTATCTCAGTAGTAAAAGAAGGAAAAATAAAAACAATCAGGTTTGTCTGTGAGACTGTAGACGGCTTTCCTGGCTGTGGTTTAGAAGACGAGAGATGAAATAAACCAAATACAACACCTGATCCGTTCCGGTTCTGAAATGTGGTTCTTTAAATATTTTAACTTTATTTAAACAATATTCTCAGCAGCTTCTCAGTTAAACGCTGCAGAAATAAGTTTATAAAAAGGAGTTTCTGTGTTACTGAAGAAATAAAGTTGGGGAGAAGCACAGATCAGGGTTGGGTTATAAATTAAACAAAGATATAAATGAGCAGAATTATTTAAAACCATTTAAATAAATTCCAGGTTCTAAGGCAGCAAAATAGAAAAGAGGAATAAATAAGTTTGGAAATTTCTGTAACACCATAACGCTGAAGTATCTATGGAGGATAAATACAACAAAATCTGGACCGTAAATGCATGAAATAAAATGTTAAAACTTCGTCATTTAAACCTTTTGAGCTAAAGAGTTGAGATCCAAAAAAGTCCCAGATAAAGACTTAAAAGTTTAAATCTCCTAACTCAGATTAAGTTTAACTAAAGCTTTAATTCAAATGTTGAGATGTTGTGTAAAATGTGCAGCCATCTATTATAAATTAGCATTTTCCTGCCATGGATGTCTTAATTTAGTCGACCTTCTTGTTTTTGGAGAAGTTTGTGTTGCTTCCTCTGGTTGTCCAGTAGGTGGCAGTGTAAGGCATGAGTTAAAGGCCATTAAAGTGATTATTGAGCATCCTTACAACCTAAACCCATTTCAGCACAAGAAAACAAGGTTTTTCTTTTTCCTGAGTTGTCCGCTGTAGTGAGAACTATAAGTGAAAGAGTTTAAAGTAAATCTATTTATGGACAAACATCTTTATTTTTGCATATTAGTTTCAGATTGGGTAAAATATTTAAAAACAATATATCTTGTAAGAACCAGCCTCAGATTTTCTGCCAGTGATCAAACTTGTTGATTGTCCTTTGAGGAAACAGGGTTTTTTTGCTGCCCAGGCTCTGTCCGTCGGGGTCAAAAGTCAAAGGCCTGACCGCTGCATGCCCAAGCAGTCCGGCGTTATTGTGACGACCGTTTCCCACACGCTCGGTGAGCGTGGAGGACAACATTCCACAGCAGCAGAGAGCCGGGCGGTGCGAACATCCTGAGGAAACAACACTCACTTCCTGTCAAATTAAGCCAAGCTGATGGCTGCTCGGGGTGATAACCGCCGCCGCTGAGTGGCTGAGGTAGAGCACCACCTCGGTGTCCACTCCCACCCACAACCAGCCACCCGTGGACTCATCGGGCAGCTTCAGTCTGAAGTTCGTCACCCTGCAGGGCAGACAGGATGGGCCTCCTGCTACTGCTCACCTCCGCGCTCCTCCACACCTGTAAGTCTCCTCGCCTCTGACCTCTGACCTCCTCCTGCTCATCGAGAAGATGACTGATCTGCCTCTAATGCTGTGTTTTATTTCCTTTATCTCCAAGGCCTCCATTCAGGGAGACCAGTGAGCGCAGATCCGAGTGAGTACAGCTGTCAGGTTTTTATCAGCTGGAGCAGAAAGTTTAGTTTTCATTTCGTCCTTGAGTTGGTTTGAATCAGCAGCTTAACTCTAAAACGAGTCACCCGTGCTGGATGAGTGGAAACTCGTTATCAGAGCGCTCTGATCGCTGGTGGAAAAGTTGAGAAGTTGAGGTGGGAACGTGTTGGGGAGCAGAGTCTCACGCCTCGGAGCTGGGAGTCACCGACAGACGCACATCATCTGGAAGATAAAACTTTATTTACTAACATCTTCTGGGTTTGATTTACCTAACTTGGTAACATTTCACTGTTAAAGGGACAGATGTTGCACTTTTAAACAAAAAAGAACTTAAACTTAAAATAATCAAATCTATCATCTACTAGATTTATTGTAGGTCAGAGTCACTTTATTCTAGTAAATAAAAGGTCAATAATTAGTTTGAAATACCATCATATCACAAAAAATGTGTTTTTTAATGTTTTAGTTTAATTTAATATTACAAAAACTTGATATATTTTTGTTAATTATCTAATTCTGACTGTATTTTCTCATGTTTTTTATAAGATATCTTTGAGATTGTTCCTTCACACATATAAATTTAAAAAACTCATTTTTATTTAGTTATAATCTAGTTATAAATCTTAAATCTTTTGTATTTTTCATTCTGGTCTCATATAAAGAATAATGTGCTTTTAGCATCAGTTAAATGTTGAATAATAAAAAATATAGAACGTTTAATAAATAGTTATAAAAACAACCATTATCTCTGTAAACTATAGTAATTCAAGTTTTGAACCAGATTTTGATAAAGTTAAAATCTGTAAAAAGCTTAATTATCATTTTATCTTTAAGTTTTATTTATTAACTAACTGCTTTATTTTTTAACAGCTTGTAATTTATCCCTGAAGCTATTGAGATGTTTTGATTTTTTAATAATATTTCACAAAAAGCAAACTAAGATATTGAAGAGGCTGCTCTCGGTCACTTTGTTTTTGTTGCGAGACAAGATTTAAAGAAAGAAAATGTTTTATTCAGTTTTTTAATAAGATGGCCACAAACTGAACTGACTCCGGGGACAGACGGCTGAATCCATCAAACTAAACGGATTTATTTGTTTCTTGTAACAACATGAAGCTAAATCTTGTTTCTTTTTGGTTGATAGTTAAATGATTTGTAGAAGGTGGAAATGTCTGCTTTTTTTAACTTTGTTGGGCTGTTTTTGCTGCTTCTTTTATATTTGGTTCTCCTCTTTCTGATTTGATTTCTACTCATTGAAGCCTTTTATCCTCCTCCATTCTGTATTTATCCTCCTTTTTAGCTTTCTGTTGCAGATTTATTCCTTTATTCCCACCTCTCATCTTGTCTCTGTTACTCTAAACTTTGTTCTGCCCAGCATCGGCCTCTTCAGCAACTTTCAGCAATCATTCAGCTATATTTGGCTACAACTTCAACTGTTCGAAATCAACCTGCATCGGCAACTCAGCGATTAAAACATTTCAGACGAATCGTTCAGTAATAAGCATTCACACTGCGTTTTCACAGGAAATGCAATTTCTCCAGTTTCTGCTGTATTTTCTTTAATGGAAACATTTGTAAACCTCAGACAAAGCATGCCTTCACGCCATCCAATGACTGGGTGCAGATTTAAGGATGTTTAGGTTTTAGTTTTACCTTAAATCTCTGTTTTCTCAGTTGATGTTTGTGCCACTCATTGAATGCAGACTTTCATATAAAAACCAATTAATTCTAAATTTTTCTGAACTCTCCGCCGCCCCGCCAGACTTCCGGATATCATCCGTGGACCTGACCATCCATCCCAGTCCTGATGTGGACCGAAACACCAACGTGACTCTGAGATGTAAGGCTGTGGTCGTCACCACGGAGGAGCCACTGAGCCGTGAGTTCATCATGTACAAGGACGAAAGGGTCGTCTACAGAAAGACCGTCAGCTCCTCTGAGGATTTTTTATACCACCTGCCTGAGGTCAGAGTGTCCAACAACGGCAAATACAAGTGCAAGATCAAGATCATGGAACAAGAGATGGCCAGTAGTATTGAAAAACTCACAGTGACAGGTGGGTTGGCTCCTGTTTGCTCGGGCTTCTAACGTCACACTTTAATTGGTTTGAAGGTGTTTAACAGTTGTTTGGATCTCTGATTTCCAGGCCTGTCGCTGCCCGTTCTCCACCTTAGCAAAAGCAATGTCACTGAGGGGGAAGATGTAACGGCCACCTGCTCAGCTCCGGGTGAGACGGGTTCCTTTTATTTCCACTTCTTCGATAACTCCAGGGAGCTCCACGAGAAGCCCGTGAACTCCAACCAGGCGGAGGCAAAGCTTAGCTTTAAAAGTGTCGGCAGACACAGCCTTCACTGCAGCTACACGGTCGTCATGATGCCAAAATCCGTCGATTCAGAGGACAGCAACACGGTCAACATCACAGTCAAAGGTACGCTGGATTTCTTTATTCCGCAACAGAATGCAAAACGTATTTCATTCACAATCAAACATTTGACACAATTTTGGTTTCACAGAAATTTCCATCATGCCAGTTCTGGAGATTTCCCCTCTGGAAAACGTTTTTGAAGGAGATAATCTCACCATCAGGTGCTCTTTCGTGGAGTCCGAGCAGAGCTTTAAAAAGGTGCATCTCATTCTGAGTCAGGGCACCAGACTGCTCAGCAGAAACATTTCCACTACTATCGAGCACAAAATGATGGCGGAAGCAACAAACCCGGTGCCGACGTTTGAGTGCACGCTGGTTGTGGACAACGTAGTAAAGGTCGCCACACAGAACATTTCAGTGATGGGTAAGTGGACAAAGATGGAGGAAACTCTGGCTCTGTGTAGTGCACAGGTAATAACTCGTTCTTGTGTGTTTACCCACAGACCTGTTTTCAGTACCAACTCTCAGAATGTCTCCTAATGAAGTCTTTCAAGAAGAACCCATGAATCTGATCTGCACAAGCGAGAGGGTGGCCTCTGAGAGACTCAACAGAGAAGATCTGGTTTACACTCTTGATCCGGCTGAACACTTTGTTTCTGCAACCAGACCTGGAGTGTTTGCTCTCACGGCCATGAAAACCGACTTCAGCTACACGTGTTTAACTGAGGCGAAGGGCATCAAGAAGCGCAGTAAAGCCCTGACTGTTCGCCCCAAAGGTCAGTTCACGCTTTACATGTAGATTAAACCTCGGGGTTTTCAGTTCACGCAGCAGATCCTGGATGGGATTCAGGTCTGGTCTCTGGCTGGGCCGTGTTAAAATTGTTTGTTATAAACATTGAGTCATCGTCCCATTGGAGGACGCTTTGCCGCCCAAGAGCAAGTTTTTAATTCCACTCCAGAATCTTTATTATCCTGTTTACTTTACCAGGAGTTCCCGTCTTAAAGTAGCCCTGGACCGTTCCAGGATGATGTTCTCATTGCTGCTTTTCTCCTTCCCGTTTCGACTCATAGGTCAACATTTCAGAGTTCCAAGTAGAAAATATTAACTGGATTCCCTCTGAAATCACAGAAATTTTAAAGGAACTCAAAATCCAACATGGCTGCCCCGCTCATCTAAAGGTCTAGCTGCAGATCGTGATGGAAACTCAACTGAGCTCCAACCATCAGAAATCCAGCACATGATCTAAATCACTCTCTTCCCGCCACATATATAGATTTATTCTTTTTTCCATTCACAAAAATTAATCATGGAAAACAGAACAAAAACTACATCGTCCTCCTGGTTTCTTTCTGAGGCTGGAAAAAGCATTTTTCTGTGTCTGAGATTTTTGCAGCAGCTAGTCGCTCGTGGAAAAGTTTATCTGAGGAGCAAAGGAGATTTTTTTTATTTTCGCAAACAATAACAACTGTAGTAACAAAACAGAAAACTACAACTTCTGGAGATCATGTATTTTCACGTCGGCTGGAGATTTTCCTCTTTGCTCTTCTGCTGGAAGCTTTTATTCAAAAGTGTAGCTAGAAGCAGTAAACTGTTTATTAGCACTTCTGTCTGTTTTTCTTAAAATATGTTTTAAAGAATCACATCTATTACATTCCAACCACCATTAGTGAACGCATTTCTGTTGTGATTATAAGCACAAAATACTACGTATTGTGTTTTTTTATCAACTTGTATTGTTAATAACAGCAAGCCTGGTCAGGTTGTCCAGATTCTGTTAGTTTTCCACAAATGGATCAAAACATAACTTAAGTCTGTCAACATTTACAACTTTATTTCTCTAAATGGATCGCAGCATTATTCTTTATTAGACAAAATCAATGTTTTCCTGCCAAATAACTGCAGTGCTACCCTTAGCCTTGTGAAGGCTGGTTTGTGTTTGTGAATGTACCGGGAAGAGTCGAGTTTTAATCCTCCGTGAGGGGAAGTCATGTCGTCGTGACGTTTGTCCCGTTAAGATCCTGGAGAGCCGGGAACGTCCCGTCAAAACCCGGTGATAACAGATTTCAGACCTTCCATCCAGGATTTCTGCTGGAAATTTAAGAGCAAAGTGAATATTAATTATTTCTTTATTCTCTAAATGTAAAAGGACAAATGTTCATCAAACACCATACACATTAATATTTATATGACCACTAATTTTCAGCTTTCAACCGTAGAATTTTCAAAAACTAGTTGGTCTGATGCTTTAAAAAGTTTTATCTGAACTATAACGACCTTGTTTTGGTCATCATCTGCTCAAAAGTAAACCTAAAAATTACTCTTTCTGTAGCAAGTTTTACTCCTTTACTCCAAACGCATTTGATGGAATTTCTTATTTGCTTTGAAAGATGTTCAAACCTTGTGCTGAAATGGGATAAAATTATTATAATAAAACATGAAGATGTTTTAGTACGCTGAAGAAAAAGTTGATTTGAAAAAAAAAGCATAAATTACCGAACAGCAAATGGATTTGCTCAAATCAAAATCTTTTCAAGATGTATGAATGACAGTTATATTTTAATAAAGATATATACTATTTATTTACAATTTCTGCATAAAGAATACTTTCATTTTTACCATTTTGGTTTTTACTTCTGTTTAAAAATCTGAAGCTTTGTATTTTGTTATATTGTAAAAAAAGTTAACTTTTTTCTCACAACTTCTGTTTCTGTCTCGTCTTTAGTTCACGTCTCAGTTCCAGATGTCTGGGTTTCTGAAACTGTGATTTTGGGAAAGCCTTTTTTCATCTACTGTGAGTCTAAATCAGGCAGCCTGCCCATTGCCTACACCCTCTGGAAAGGAACCGAACGAATCAACACCTTCCACGCCGACTCGATCAGCAAACAAGCTTATTTTCCAACCACCGTCAACCACACTGAAGAAATCCGGGCGTACAGGTGTGAGGCGAGTAACGGAGGCAAGAAAAACCTGCAGAGCGCCGCGCTTAACACAACCGTCATAGGTAAATATTCAAATCTGAATTAAAAAGATCAATTATGTAATTGATTTAATTTAAATGGTTGGCCATTCAGAGATACTTAAAGATCCCGGTATCAATACAGAATAAAAACATTACTTCTACCTGTACCTGGTACTTACATGCTGATTATATACTTTGTACTTACTAAATACCAGATGTGTACCGCAGGCAACCTGGTACACACTAGCTACATACTGGGTACATTCCTGGTAGTTTCCGGTTAAGTACCAGGTATGTACCCAGTAGGTACTGGTATATATCATATTACTGGTATATAGAGTACTTACCGAGACCATACCAGGTAAGTACCAGGTATGTACCCTATAAGTACTCAGTAAGTACCAGGCTATTATGTATTACCACCAATCTTACCTTCTAATCCTGGTACTTGGAGCCCACTGATATCCATCTTTTATAAAATGTGCCATAAATAAATCTTTTGTTGCTTTAAAGTTGTATTTTGAGTCCGAACAGTGAATCTGCATTCCAGTTTCAGCTCCTCGCAATAAATTATTTTCATTTCACTTCACTGATTCGGACTGTTCTGTATAGCTCTGCTGCATAAAACGTAAAAAATGAATATTTTTGTAAGGTTCTGTAAGTTTAATTAAAATGAAAAGTGATACTGCATGTGCATAATTGCGCTTGATTAAACGCCCCACTAAATTTAACTTTTTTTACCTCATTTTTTTTTCCCCAGAACCTGTGGCCGAGCCCTTCCTGTCCATCCTCGTCCCGAACAAGGCAGAAATCTTTGAGGGGATCGAGGTCTACCTCTCGTGTATTGTGAAAGGAACACCACCCATCACGTTTCAGTGGTACCACGTTGGTAAAAGAGAGCCGCTGCAATTCGAAACCTTGAACGCGAACACGGCCACCTATCAGTTCACCGTGTCATCCAAAGAGCAGGGTGGCATGTACTCCTGTACGGTGAGAAACCGTGCCAACAACGAGGTGGAAAGTAATCAGGTGTTCATAGAAGGTGAGACTCAAAACCAGCTGATCTGTTCTGCTTCTGATCTCTGACGCTTTAAGGAAAATCTATGTGGCAGATCGAACTGATCTACAGCCCCAGTTTGAAGAAAGTTGGGATCCTGTTTTAAAATGTAAATAAAATAAAATGCAATGATTTGCAAATCTCATAAACCCATATTTTATTCAAAATGAAACGTAGTAAACAAATCAAATGTTTAAACTAATTAGGTTAATTGGCAACAGGTCAGTAAGAAGACTGGGCGCAAAAAAGAGCCTGAATCTGTCAAAAGTAAAGATGAGCTGAGGAGAACTGTTCTGAGGTCAGATGGGTCCAAACCATCCAGCCTGCCTCTCTGATGGTATGGGGGTGCATTACTGCCTCTGGAAAGGCTTCATCAATGCAGAAAAGTGTCTCCAGGTTTTAGAACATCTGCTCACATCCAGGACTGTTGAACAACTAGAATCCTCTACAGACAGAATGGGACAACATTTCCTCTAAAACCTCCAGCAGCTGCTCTCCTCAGGTCCAGATGTTTACAGACTGATGGGAGGAGAAGAGGAGATGCTTCACAGAGACGTGTTGCTGCCATAAAACTCAAAATGACTTTATTATTGTTTGTTTTGTTTTTCAAAATAAGTGTACAATCACTTAGTTTAAACATTAGATATGTTTACTGTGTTCCTTTATGAATAAAACATGGGTTTATGAGATTTGTAGCATGTTAGCATCATAATATTCATGTGCTATGTAAAGAGCTTCCAAAGTTTTAACCCTCCTGAAGTCCTCGTACCTGAAGAGACAAAGAGAAGCCTTTATAACTTCAGGTCCACAGGAGGGTTGAGCACAGTTGTAAAGCTGATTCAGAATTTGGGAAAAAAGTCAGCAGAACTCATCGTTTTTACGTCTAAAGCTTCCCAGTAGTCTTGGTTTTTATCAGTGACTGGACTTTACCATCTCCTTCAGGCTTTCCTCGTGTTTTTGTTTCTCACTGACCTTCCACTCTTTGTGTCTCTCCACAGTCCGCATGGCTTTATGGAAGAAAGGTCTGATCGGGGGGTTCCTCCTGCTGCTGGCGTCCATACTCATCCTGGTGGGGTGTGTGGTCTACTTCAAAAGCAAGAGAGGTAGACAAACCTACCGTCCTCCAGAAACTCGGGCCTCTTATGTGTATAAATAAAAGTCGACCCCCTCCTCCCCCTCTGACGGCACCTCCCTCTCGACTCACTTATCCTTTCTCACTGTAGGTAAAAGAGAAAACGCTGCAGAACTGTCGGTGTGAGTTGGTTTGACTCTTTGTTTCTCCTGAATAATAGATAGTGTAGAAACTGCTCGTGTTTCGTTTTATCGGCTGGTTATTATGACGTTTGGGTTCAGTTATTTATGCATTTGAAGGAACTAGACTGGTTGTTTTGCATGTTGGGAGTGCTAAACAAAACATAATTTATTGTGCAAAAACTTGAATCTTCCCTCATTTCTTTACATTTTGCTTCCAAGTTGACAGTTCTTTAAAAACCTTCTAAAGTAGACTTAATCAACAGTTGTGACGGTCTTTTAGTTTTCCTTTTTATTCAGTTTTAATCAGCATACCTGCTGATGTGTTTTTAAAATATGTTAAATCCTTAAACTCTGATTTATGAATCATTCAGGCATAAAAATGACTCCTAAACTCAAGAGATGACCCAGTGTTTTGGGGATAAAAATGCATTTTACCTCCAATAAAGTGATTCTCAACGAGCTGATATCTGAAAACTTTATTCTTGTTTCTTAAAACAAGCCTCTCAGATACTTTTACCTGCTGGAGAGAACTGTTTCAGGCCTGACACTTGTTCTTTTGTTCTCTGCTTGTTTGCTTTCCTCGTTGTTTTAAGTACACGCTGTACAACATCCTGTCAGATCCAAGGACTGAAAAAGACCTCTGGAAAGTCTGCAGAACCACTTATCAAGACTTTAAAAGTCTGCAGGAAAACCTGACTCCTTGGAAGCAAAATATACAGAAATTAGGGGGTTCAAACTATTGCACAATACAATGATTTTTCAGAAATTGATTAAGTTTGATTTGTTAAAGGGATATTCCAAGAATATTTACGTACGCAGACAGAGTGTAGGTGTACAGATGGCAAAAAAAGATTTTTAACCTTTAACCTTCTTGTTGCTATGTCTTAATTTAGATTAGAGACAGCCCTTAAAAAATAAAAACCAAACAAATATTCTGTGAGAAAATAATGTCAGCTTTGTGCACAATCCTGAAGGAATATTATTTCATGCAAAAATGTAGTTTTAGACACAGTTAATTAAATACAACCTCCTGCAGACTTCGTAGAGCTGCTTCAGCATTTATCTGAAGGTGTTTTAGGTTCTTGTTTGTTTTATTTGTTTTTCCTTGGCTGCACCGTTTCCCGAGCTGACTTTATTTTCACCGTTTCTCAGAAAGCCTGCGAGCCCTAAATCAGATGACTCTCTAACAGTGAATCTAACCCACGACACAGAGGTTTCTAACGCAGCCGCAGGTAGCTTGGTTTTACTCTCCTCCTGAGTGTCACTAACAGGCCTCTTTAAGCCAGTTTCTCACTGGGTTGTGACTGACGGTGACTCGCTGTCCTGCAGCGTCTGGGACGTGGCGGGGGTTCTTAGTTTCTGGAGATTTTAGAGAACTAAAGCTGAATTTGGCCACCTGCACAGGAGCTCTCCTTCTGACAGAAAACATCCGAGGCTACAGCCCCGAACGTCCGGCTCTAAACACCAAACGGATGATAAAAATTAAAAAGAGAAGCAGAGTTTTCTGCAAACATGCAGTCTGAATGCTGAGTAATGAATGACTTTACTGAAAGTTTCTAAAGGAGCTAAAAACTAAGCTGTTAAAGGTAAAAGTAGCAAAAGTTAAGCTAGAAGTTAACTGTAGCAAAAGGCTATCTAAAAGCTAAAAGGAGCAAAACAAACACTAGCTAAAAGCATCACAAGGTTAGCTAAAAGTAGTATGAGTATAGCTAATAGCCAAAGTAGTAAAAGGCTATCTAAAAGCTAAAAGTGTCAAGATATTAGCTAAAAGCAGCTGAAGGCTAGCTGAAGTGGCAGAATGGTAGCTAAAAATTAAAAATAGAATAAGAAGACAAAGATGGAGCAAGTTTATTGAAGCAAATTTGAAAAAGAAAAATGTTTTGGAAGGAAGTGATGAAAGAGGAGCTGGGGGTCGTCCTCCACTCGGAGGGTTGTGGGTTTGATTCCCAGTCCCCACAGCGTGCCAGAGTGTCCTTTGGCAAGACACTGCAGCCCCCTCTGCCCACCAATCTGCTTATCAGTGTTTGAGTGAGAATATAAAGGTGTATAATAGAAACCAGCGTGGGTGAATGGGTGAGTGAGAAACTTTATAAAGTGTTTCTCAGAACCTGATGTTCAAAAAGTGTGGAAAAGTCACAGCAGCCATCTCCTGAAGGAGCCGAACGTTTTGATGTATGAACGGCTCAAATAGTTAGTTAGACTGGAAATAAACTGAAGGAAAAATAAAAATCAATCTTCTTTTCAAACTTCTACTCCAGTAGATTAAACCCTGAACATGTGGGCAGCAAAATATTGTGCTCGGCCTGGAATACAGTTTTACAGGCCGTGCACGGGAAAATAGGGTTTTTAAAAGTTAAATACGGCTCTCTAATATCCTGGTTATAAACACTCAGAACCCAGTGAGACTTCAGCTGAAAGTTCAGCCACCAGCTGGTCTCCATCAGTCGCAGCCCAGTGAGATACAGACTTCAGTCTTCATCATCTAATAACCGTTCACACACATCCTGTTGTTGCATCAGTACTCACAGCTATAATCCAGCATGCAGAGGTCAGATAAAGCTGGTTATATTACAGACTGTGCTCAGCTGTTAATATTTTTATGCATATTGGATTGCTTTGTCGTCTGTTTCCCCTCTTGCATGAGATTTCATATCTGAGCATGTGTGACGTAGGATTCTGTCAGTAAGAAGTGGTTTAGGTTCACTGTTTCTAATTTTCTGCAAACTGCTCAGAGCGGCAATTATCATCTTCTTCCAGACGCAGCGTCGTTCTATGACGACAAGGAGGGGAGAGTGACCAATGGGGCGCGAGGTAGCGTGGCGTCGCTGCCCGCTGACATCAGCAACAGGAGCAGCTACAGTGTCCCAGCTGTAGCCTTCGTGTCTTAATGAGACTGCCTGCGTAAAGACAGGTTCACGGAAATAAAGAGTGTAGAGACAGCACGCAGAAGAGGGACTTCAAGTTCTGCCAGTTCTGAGGAAACTCAAACTCTGGAAGACTTTTGGAAACAAAGACAAAAGACAGAATGCTGTTCATGAAGCGCTAGAAGATTTGGACACTTTCTTGAATATTTTTTTCAGTATAATGAAGATGTTTTTGTGCAGGACCCACTGCTCCCTCTCCCCTCCTCCTGCAGTCTTTATCCTAACTTGACTGTCTTTGTAACGCACGTCGTTTATCTCATCTGCGTGTTTCAAAGCCGATCCGGTGACGCTGGTTTGTACATACCATCACAGGAAATGTGTGTATATATTTTTGGTTTGTCCCTGAACTGATTCTGGAGGAGAGTCTTTCAGAATAAAGATGCTGGTTTTATTTAGAGGCGTGTCAGAACCATTCATTCATTCATTCATTCATTCAGTCACTTTGCTCCTGTCTTTTCCACCTGCGGCTGAATTAATTACATGAAAGTTGGGATGTTGTGTGAAATGTAAATAAAAGCAGAATGCAGTGCACTGCGAATATGAACCTATATTTTATTTATAATGGAACGCAAGAACACATCAAATGTTTAAACTAAGAAATTGTAACACTTTTTAAATCAAATATGGTCATTTTGAATTTGATGGCAGCAACACATCTCAAAAAATAAGTGGAGCAGGACCATGTTTATCCTGGATGGGAGCAGATGTTGTTCTAAAACCTGAAGATCCTTTTTATAGAGGCACTAATGCACCCCCATACCATCAGAGAGGCAGGCTGACCTCAAAACAGTTCTCCTCTTTGGTCCAGAGGAGACGCATCTGTTCACATCTGGCTTCTTCTTTGCCTGATAGAGCTTTAAGCAGCATTTGTGAACTCTGTTTTCCAGATTCTTGAAATCTTTGGATGATGTTATGAACTGCATATGATGGGATGTTTACTTTCTTTAAAGGAACTTTATTCTAAAATTGTTCCACTACTTTTAGACCCAGTTTCTCTCAGCCTGGTGAACCTCTTTTTGTCTTTACTTCTGACAGATTCAGCCTCTAAAAAACTCTTTTTATCCCCAGTTCTCTCACTGACCTGCTGCTAATTAACCTAATTAGTTGTAAAATGCTCCTCCAGCTGTTTCTGATTTGTCCCACTTACTTTTACAGACATTTGTTGGCCCTGGAACAACTTCTTTGAATTGTGTTGCTGCCATAAAATTTTTAATTTCCTTATGTTTTTCCAAATAAATTGTACAGTTTTTTTTTTCTGTGTTCCACTGTGAATAAAATATGAGTTAATGAGATTTGCATATCAATGCATTCTGGTTTTATTTACATTTTACACATCATTACAGCTTTGTCATTATTGGGGGGGTGGGGGTAAAATCCTGTTATTTCCCATCAAACTATGATGGGTTTTGTTTTGTGATTTGCTTTTTTTTCTGTTGTTAGCGTTGAAATCTGACAAGAATAACCACAAAACATGGGTTCCACTGAAAGCGCTGCAGAGACTTCCTTGAAGAGTTGAAACAATAGAGCCTGAGAGTTACTTCCTATGTTGGCATGTTGGGGGGGGGGGTGTATTGTGAAGGGTGGGGCTTATTTTGTTTTAGGCCAGGCATCTCTGAATGCCAGCAGCAGAGAGAGGAAATTAGTCACCTAAGTCTCAGCCGGGCTGAGTGTGAGATTACATTACCAACTGGGAAGTTGTTTTTGCCAGAATTTGTTGTGCAGCCGCTGCTGAATTAGCAACCCATTGTGTTCAGGTCAGCAGAGGGTTTCTGTTTACGCGGCTGAAGACGTAACATCTGCTCGTTTGGTGCTTCGTCTGTTTCAGCAGCATTCTTCCACCTCAGAGGACCATAATGAGGGGAAATGCTTCACAAAGTTTCTCCTCGTTTGTCGCTTTGAACAGAGAAAAACAACAAACTTTAAAGACTTTATACCTGCAGCAGGCAGCAGTCAGAGTGATCTGAGACAGGTGAATCATGGAGTCCATTCAAGAGAGAATTTACTGCATTTACAGCAAGTGAAAATCCAACTCTTCCTCACTGTCTTCATCCCTGCTGCATGAGGTCGTTATCTACCTCATCACTTTTCAGTGAGACAGATTTTGGAGAACATTGGTGCCGAAGTGAACAAAGTATCACATATCTGAAAGTAAACTGCAAGTTTTTTCACTTCCTTTCTAACTATGCAGGACTTCCTGTTTGTAGCTTTCTTATGAAAACCCTTTGCTCCAGTTTAAATGAGCTTTTATTCGTGCATTTATTGGAAAACCGTGGATAACTACCAGGGGAAAAAGCCTCTGATTCCATAATTTAAAAGTTAAGTATTAAATGTTTACTGTCTCCAGAGAGCTGAGGGTGTCTGAGGAGGTTTTGGGGGAAAAGTATCGTTAGTCCACTGAGCGTCAGACGTTATTGTATTTACAAATGAACAAAAAATTGTGTGATGGTGAAAGTGATTATTCTGTGGGATAATTAGTGCAGACCCAACCCAACCAGGAGTCCTGGGTGCTCACCCTGCAGTCCAGAAGGATATATTTTTATTTCTTATGTATCAGTGAAGTCACACTGCACTGATCCCTGATGCAATCAGAGTGTTTCTGTACGTCATCTGTTAAATCCTGCAGCTCTCTGGGAGAAAACAGTTTTCTCTTTTTGACACTTTTGTTGCTGATGTGTTTGTAGCAGATGGTCGGATTTAAATTTGCTGTTTTCTGTAGCAAAAAAAGTGTGTAAATTACAAAAAGTTCACCTGCCGAACCTGGTTAGTGTGATGAGTGAAGCTAAGGAAGAGCTAAAGATGGAGCTGGAGAACAGCTGAAACAAAACCTTAGTGATGAGCTGGACCGGATCTGTCTCCAAACGTTTGGAGGAGAAAAATCAGACGAAGACTGATGAGCTGCAGAAATCTGAGATCCAGCAGGAGAAGAAATGGATTCCTCTGCAGAATTAGGGTTCTTCTCTGCTGGCATCAGATTCTAAATTCATGTTTATACGTTTCAAATACAGCGCAGAAGAACAGGGATGAAGTTTATTCCTCTGTTTCATCTCATATCTATGGAAGCCCGTTTTTGTCCTCTAAGTCATAAAGAAGAGATGCTATCTCCAAATGATGACTCAGAATTTGGAAATAATGTCACAATAATTAGATGCTGAGTCATAAATTGGAGACTGGATCTCATAATGATGAGATTAGATGTCATAATTTTAAGATATTTCATAATAATTAGATTCTTAAGCATAATGTGGTGATAGTATCTCATAATTATGACTTAGAGGATCTTTAGTTTCATCAGAGAGGCAGAAATGGGGTCCATGGATGAACAAATGACTAATCCAAGCTCTTATTTTTCAGAGAAAATGGTATTTGAAGGATTCGGCTGATCGTTTTCTGTTAATCAGACATGTTTCTGTTTCAGGGCCGGTGGCTGGGACTGTGGGCAGCGTGTGGAGTCATCGTAAACCCGACTCAGGTGAGGCTGTGACGACACCGGGACGTGTGTTAGGTTGATGCTTTCAGAAGCAGGTGTTTGTGTTCAGGACAACCTCATGGCTTCCCTTGAATCAGAACTCTTTTTAAAGAGTCCAGTCGTCTTTTACGCCTCCTGTGAGGAGCTGCGTCTCTGTGGTTAGTGTAATCTGAAGCGGCAGCCGGGGTTCAAGGAGTTAAAGTGAGTTTTTCTGATGCAGAAGCCGACGAGGAGTTCAGCACGGTGTCCAACGAGCCTGAGGTGGAGTACACAGAGGTGGTGCACCCCCAGGCAGCAGATCCAGTCAGAGGTAAGGCCGCTCTGAAAAACAACTTCTTTCCAAGCCGCTGGTGTCTGCCTCCACATTCCTTCAGAGTTGATAAGACAGAGCAGCACTTCCTGGGAGGGGCCTAATTACCTTTAATTAATACACCTCCATGTCGCTGGAACTGCTGGGATTTCCAGCCTTATAAACAGGAAGGGCTGAGATAATTACCGGGCCGGTTTTGATGCCGGCTCCTTCGTCTTCACGGTCTTTGGCTCGGGGTCCCGGCGGGCCGGAGATGACCGTCAGTGTGACACAGCCGGCCCGTTTTTGGGATTCTGTTAATGATGTTAGAAACTGACGGTATCTGCTGCGGTTTGTTTGATGTTCTGCGTGTTTGTTGCCTTCAGGAGCTCTGACGAGGAAAGGGACGGACACGGTTTACAGTGAGCTCCAAAACGCTGCTCAGGGTGAGTTCACTGCCCCCACAGGGTGACTCTCAGCTACTACCATATCTGAAGACCCGCTGTGGCGGCCATCTTGAATTGGGCTGACTTCAAACATTAATCAATTTTAAACGTACATCTGATGATTTATTCTGAGGGTTTCATTAAAATCCGCTTCATGAGAAACTTTCGTTAAGAGACAAACAAATAATCACACCCTGAGGCGAAAACATTATCGCCCGCCTGCTGCCTTTTGTTGGCGGGTGATAAATATTTACTGAATGTATGAAGAATAAACTGTTTGAGTCCGCTGCTCCGTCACAGCTAAAGCTAGCTGTTTCTGAGAGCTGAATGATCGAATCGTTACAGCTCAGACAATCAGCAGAACAGTGGCTAAAAGCTAAAAAATATAAAGAAAAAGTGACGCTAAAACCTGAAATTAGCAAAACTGAAGGTAAAAGCTCAAATTAGGCTAAAATGATTAGGACAGCAGCTAAAAGCTAAAATTATTAAGACGGCAACTAAAAGCTAAAATGGATAAAAAAGATACAAAAAAATCAATTCAGCATCTTCACGAACAGTAGCTAAAAGCTAAAATGATTAAGACAGGAGCTAAAAGCTAAAATGATTAAGACAGGAGCTAAAATCTAAAATGATTAGGACAACAGCTAAAAGCTAAAATTATTAGGACAGCAGCTAAAAGCTAAATGATGAAAACAGTAGCTAAAAGCTAAAATGATTAAGACAGGAGCTAAAAGCTAAAATGATTAAGACAGGAGCTAAAAGCTAAAATTATTAGGGCAGCAGCTAAAAGCTAAATGATGAAAACAGTAGCTAAAAGCTAAAATGATTAAGACAGGAGCTAAAAGCTAAAATGATTAAGACAGGAGCTAAAATCTAAAAGGATTAGGACAACAGCTAAAAGCTAAAATTATTAGGACAGCAGCTAAAAGCTAAATGATGAAAACAGTAGCTAAAAGCTAAAATGATTAAGACAGGAGCTAAAATCTAAAATGATTAAGACAGGAGCTAAAATCTAAAATGATTAAGACAGGAGCTAAAAGCTAAAATGATTAAGACAGGAGCTAAAATCTAAAATGATTAGGACAACAGCTAAAAGCTAAAATTATTAGGACAGCAGCTAAAAGCTAAATGATGAAAACAGTAGCTAAAAGCTAAAATGATTAAGACAGGAGCTAAAAGCTAAAATGATTAAGACAGGAGCTAAAAGCTAAAATTATTAGGGCAGCAGCTAAAAGCTAAATGATGAAAACAGTAGCTAAAAGCTAAAATGATTAAGACAGGAGCTAAAAGCTAAAATGATTAAGACAGGAGCTAAAATCTAAAAGGATTAGGACAACAGCTAAAAGCTAAAATTATTAGGACAGCAGCTAAAAGCTAAATGATGAAAACAGTAGCTAAAAGCTAAAATGATTAAGACAGGAGCTAAAATCTAAAATGATTAAGACAGGAGCTAAAATCTAAAATGATTAAGACAGGAGCTAAAAGCTAAAATGATTAAGACAGGAGCTAAAATCTAAAATGATTAGGACAACAGCTAAAAGCTAAAATTATTAGGACAGCAGCTAAAAGCTAAATGATGAAAACAGTAGCTAAAAGCTAAAATGATTAAGACAGGAGCTAAAAGCTAAAATGATTAAGACAGCAGCTAAAAGATAAAATGATTAGGACAGCAGCTAAAAGGTGAATAAGAGGATAGAAGCAGAGCGAGGTGCTGGAGGAGATTCCAGTGGACAATAACTGAAGAGATCTGTGTTTTTCTATAGAAACTGTTTCATAAATAAAGTTAAATAATTCAAAAAGTATAAAAGCTTCAAACACCTAACGTCAAAGTTCCCCGTTCCTAACCGAGCCGAACGTTTTGGCGTTTGAACGGTTAAAATGGTGCCAGGTCAGCAGAACCAGTTTGAGTCCTGAAAGCCTCCGTAAGAAAGGAGGGAAACAGGAGGAGTAATGAGCTGTTCTGAGGTCAGTGTGAGCAGCGTTTTCTCCCCGTCAGACGTGTTTAACTGCGGCTGCTTCTTCCTGCAGGTGCTGCCGATCATCATGAATATGTGAGTAAGAATCTGTTACATGTTTGCCCAACTCTTTCAGTTTACACTGCTCCTTATCTCGGCTGTAAAACGTCTTCAGCTGGTTTCTGTGATCACACCGCAGCCCGTCTCAGCTGGTTCACATTTTTTTTCTTGAATTGATGAAAGATATTTGACAGGAAGCAGTATTTCAGCTCCAACGAGGTGATTCCTCAGAGAGCTGTGAGCTGAACCCGACACAGACGGATGATCCGTTGAAGGATGATGGATCGGTCCAGTGTCGGATCTTTGCTGGATCACATTTCACTCCTCGGCCCCTGCTGGTCTCAGTAATCCACATCGAGAGGGAAACTGCCATCAGAGTTTCCAGACACGAACAAAGGGCTTTGGGCCGAGCCTTCCTTCCCTATCAGCTGCTCAGATCAGAGCTGTGCTTCAGTCTGATGAGTTCATCCCGGCCTCCGTTCTGTCTCCCTGTAATCACAGCCTCTGGTGGCCCAGCCGTTTGTCCCTACATGGTGCTACCAGCAGCCAGACGCAGGGAATAAATATTAAACAGAGGATGTGACATCAGGGGCTGAAAGGAGGTTGTCTTGTCATCACCGTATCTCCTTGATAAAAGATTTGACTCCAGGAAACTTGTGCAAATAATCACCAGAACCTCTTTCTGACCGACCTTTGTCTCCATATTTGCTCTGTTCTGTTGTTTGATGGTTCTGATTCGCCTGCAGGGTTCAGTGAAGTACACCGAGGTCAGCCAGAACCACTCGGAGGGAAACAACTACTCGGACCTGCCAGTGCCGGTGGATTAATGAAGAACTTCTCCCGTTTCCATTTTCCCTCGGGCTTCTCGTGTTCGCTTCCTTCCAGACGCGTCACCAGTTTTCAGTCTAAGAACAGAAAAGATGTACATTTTTTTTTCTTCACATTAAATAAAAACCCTGAAAAAGTAAATGTTTGCTTTGTGTGATTTAATAACAACAAAAATAATAAAGAAATTCCGTCGTGATTAATTAATCAAGGACCTCATTCTGTTCTACTATCTCAGGTCCAAACTGCACCATCTTGGTGGGTCCTGAAGCCGGACTAGTTCAGAACCACTGATGAGGAGTTTCTGAAGCATGAAGGGACGTCCTGTGAATTTCTCTTACAGCGTCAACCAGGATGATCCTAAATCTATAACCTTAGAAGTCTTTCTGTAAACACGGTCAGGTAAAGAAGTACCTCAGTGGGGCAGAGTTGTTGAATAATTAAATTAAACAAACGTGACAAAGATCTCCAGTCAAAGAAACAAACTGATGAAAGCACCCCGCAGTTCCTCAGTTCACCACCAGATGGCGCCACCGCACCAGAATCAGACATCAAAGGTTTATTTTAATCTTTTTTGCTCTTTAGTCCATCCTGTGGCAAAAACACTTAAAAGCACTAAAGTTATTATTTTGGTGTGACATTAGGGAGTGAATTAAATGCTATTCAAATAGGCTGTTTAAAGCCTCGTTTTGATGCAGTTGTTAAAAAATTGGGCAAAAATTTCTCTTTTTAAATATTTAATTTTGCCTGTAAGACTAAAAACAACCTCAGGAAATGTTTTAGTTCATTATTATGGTATGACAATAAAAAAAATCACGTTTCTGCATTATTATTAATTTTTCATTTGGGAGCTTATTTCTGCTCATTGTGAGTAATTTATTTTATTTATCTTTTATTTTCCTACTGAGAAGAAATCATCTCTTCTTCCTGGGAGTCCTGGTGAAGATACAAAACATATCAAAGTAAAAGACAAATTTACAGACAAACATAAAAAGAATAAAAATAGTTATTTTCTTAAAGGCTTGATTATTTTAAGAATGGTATTTGAATAATTCAGATTCATTTAATTGGTCAGATAAACAGACAATTTCTGTTTATTATTATTATAATACCTGAGTGTTTACAGGCATGGAGTCTAAAATCAGTGCAGATGAGAGATGCTTTTTGTGGCTCTAATCAGTAATTTAAGTCTGTAATTTAATTTAGTTTTCCAGAACATCAAAAATAAACGGAGCTCTGCTTCCTCGACACAAATAAACTGTATAAACAAACCAAAACAAATCAAACATTATTCTGGTTTATTTGAGGAAACGTCCACGTATTTTAAATGTTTGTTTTTATGTTTCAGACAGAAGACTGTGTGTGACTTCAGTTTAATGTCTCATAATAATAAATAATAAAACGCTTCTTTCTGCCTCTTTTAGGTTTTCACTCAGGGAGTAACAGACGCAGTCTTGTGGTTGCCACGGTGACCATAATACCGCAGTGAAGTTAGTTACGGTACGTTGTCCACTAAAACATTTAAATAATAATAAATATTAAACTGGAACATTCATGCAGCTGCTGTTCCAACATCAGCTCTGTAAGAAAAGCAAAGAAAAAGTGCCGACATTTTATGTGTGGAGAAGCCTGGAGATGAAAAGATACATTAAAGCTGCTGCCCGTGGGGGCGGTTGGTCACCGCAGTGAAGTTAGTTTCAAGTTGGATATTTGATATTCGAGCTCCGCGGAGTTAGCGGCGTCCAGCTCACGGCTGCCCCGAAACAGGAGCGCTAATGTCGGCCAGCCGTTCTCTGCCGGCCCCTTCTCTCACGCGCGGTGGTTCACTTAGGGACCGTCAATAAATTTTCCTAACCCTTCGCTCCTGAAAAACAAATATTGATATATTTCTTGTCTTTTCACCAACTGGTACAAAACCTTTGGTAAATCATGCTACGAAATTATATAAATGAGGCACAAACTATTTTATCCCATTTGAACCCTTTTTTATATTTTTTAGATATTTTTTTGGTGAAAATTGATCATTTTTCTGCAATGGCTTCCAGGTCATGTGGCC
>NC_051432.1:28053942-28081801 GCF_001649575.2 Kryptolebias marmoratus
GGCCACATGACCTGGAAGCCATTGCAGAAAAATGATCAATTTTCACCAAAAAAATATCTAAAAAATATAAAAAAGGGTTCAAATGGGATAAAATAGTTTGTGCCTCATTTATATAATTTCGTAGCATGATTTACCAAAGGTTTTGTACCAGTTGGTGAAAAGACAAGAAATATATCAATATTTGTTTTTCAGGAGCGAAGGGTTAGGAAAATTTATTGACGGTCCCTAAGTGAACCACCGCGCGTGAGAGAAGGGGCCGGCAGAGAACGGCTGGCCGACATTAGCGCTCCTGTTTCGGGGCAGCCGTGAGCTGGACGCCGCTAACTCCGCGGAGCTCGAATATCAAATATCCAACTTGAAACTAACTTCACTGCGGTGACCAACCGCCCCCACGGGCAGCAGCTTTAATGTATCTTTTCATCTCCAGGCTTCTCCACACATAAAATGTCGGCACTTTTTCTTTGCTTTTCTTACAGAGCTGATGTTGGAACAGCAGCTGCATGAATGTTCCAGTTTAATATTTATTATTATTTAAATGTTTTAGTGGACAACGTACCGTAACTAACTTCACTGCGGTATTATGGTCACCGTGGCAACCACAAGACTGCGTCTGTTACTCCCTGAGTGAAAACCTAAAAGAGGCAGAAAGAAGCGTTTTATTATTTATTATTATGAGACATTAAACTGAAGTCACACACAGTCTTCTGTCTGAAACATAAAAACAAACATTTAAAATACGTGGACGTTTCCTCAAATAAACCAGAATAATGTTTGATTTGTTTTGGTTTGTTTATACAGTTTATTTGTGTCGAGGAAGCAGAGCTCCGTTTATTTTTGATGTTCTGGAAAACTAAATTAAATTACAGACTTAAATTACTGATTAGAGCCACAAAAAGCATCTCTCATCTGCACTGATTTTAGACTCCATGCCTGTAAACACTCAGGTATTATAATAATAATAAACAGAAATTGTCTGTTTATCTGACCAATTAAATGAATCTGAATTATTTAAATGTTTTAGTGGACAACCTACTGAACAGCTCTCGTTTTTAAGCTCGTTTCTGATGCAGTTGGTGAAAAGTTGGGCAACGAGTCCAAACCGTTGGATGGGTTTGTTGGTAACGAAGCAGAGGATGACACGAGGAGCCAAAAAGAGGAAGATGATGTTGTTGAGTCACTTATTTACGAAATGAAGCAGCGGCTCAGAGAAATGCATCAGTCATGAGGGATATGATCGCGTTTCTGCGCGGCGGGAACTTGCACGTGGCTGGGTGGCTCTGAAGGCAACACAGAATGCACTTTTCAGGCTATTTGTTGAATTTTTAATCCTCCTGACTCATCTTTCACCTGACGCGCTGCATGTTCGGAGCAGAGGATGTTCAGAACGTTGATCACATCAGCGTCGTTCATTAGAAACCTGCGTCACGTCCCCTGATCACCTCAAGGACGGCAGGGGCCTGCGGCTGGAGGCGTTGGCATGGCAACCGCTCCGACTTCACTTTCCTAAAGGTTCGTCTCCCCAGCTCGATAAATTTACCATCATCTTTATTTAAAAAAAAAAAAAAACGCCGTAAAGGTTGAATCAACAAGCAGTCGAAAAGGACAAAAACACTTGAAGTTAGAGTGTCCTTGTCCCTGTCCTGTCCTCCCGTCCTGCGTCCATCCTGCCTATTATCGAACTTCCTGCTGCCCTCAGTCTCAGTCAGAAGGTCGATCTGATTTATTTACGTCTCTTCGTCTTTCTGAGTTCAGACCTGCAAGTAAGTCTTAATAAAAGTCAAAAATAATGCAGATTAAAGGGCTGTTTTGACCATTTTGAAGTGGGGGTTCTGTGTAAAGTTCATGAACATTTAATATCTTACCTGTTGCAGATAACTCTTTACAGGTTTACAGCCCACAGGGACGACAAGCTAACGGCTAGTCCCAACCAGCCAAGACCAAAGTGGATCGTCTAAAAGCAGCTTCACTCTCAAACATTTCATGAACGCCATTTCAGAAACCTTTACACAGCAGCAGGTAGCTATAGCACTTCCATTGCCTCCCGAAACACTTCCAGCAGGAATATCCTAAAATAACTGTAACGTACAACCCCAGGTCTGAAAAAGTTGTAAATATAAACAAAATTCAATGAGTTGCAAATCTCATAAATCCAAATTTTATTCACAATGAAAGGCAGTAAACATGTTAAATGTTAAAACTAAGACATTGTATCATTTGGGGGGGAAAAAATAAGGAAATGTTGAGTTTTATGACAGAAATACAACTTTTAAAAGGTTGGGACAGAGACATGTTTACCACTGTGAAGAATCCTCTCCCATCCAGATGTTCTCTGGATGTGAGCAGATGTTGTTCTAAAACCTAGAGATACTTTTCTGCAATGATGGGGCCTTTCAAGATGCACTAATGCACCCCCATACCATCAGAGAGGCAGGCTTTTGAAGGCCTTCCCCGATGAGAATACAGGCTGCTGTTCTAAAACCTGATAAACCTGATAAAATTAATGGCGGTGTAAAGGTTAGTGTTTGAGCTGCTTTGAAATTTAAAATACTTGAGCTGTTTTAAAAATGGCAGCATTCCTCTGCGGAAGTGGCTTTGCTTAAATTAGCCGTTATTAGCTCGTCAACACAAGCAGTCTCATTTTCTCATTTTCAAAGTGGATTCCTGTTGTCTTAAAACAACTTCGGTCTTCAAACGTTCACGCTGGTTAATGCAAGTATTTAATTTTTTTACAAAACAGACCCGTATCTGTGTTCACCCTGCAGGTGAAGGGAAGTTTCAGGTCCGACCTGCAGTCCTGGCTCCAGGATTCCTCTGAGTTTATCTCTTATTTTACTCTTTTCTTCCATCAGATTTCATTATTTTATTGAATCCAGGACTGAAGCACCAAACAGTGAACGTCTAAGACAGTGAAGTTGGACGTCTCCTTTAAGTCTCTCTTTCTTGTGTCTGTTTACGATGCTGATGTGCGTCTGCGTCCATTCATAGTAAAAATTAAAACCAAAATCAGGTTTCATTGAGAGCGTGTGCTCAGTTTAAAAGATCTGGCAAAGAAAATCCATGTTATGTCACTTTTAGTTTCCTGACCACTGGAGAACAAGTCAGTCTATCTTGAAAAGTTTTAAAAGTATATTCAGATGAAAAGCCATTTTACAGACATAAAATGTTTCACTTTTATCAATCAGATAGAAAGACTGTTGTTTAAAGACGGAGTTTTGTCTTTTTTTCGCTTCATTTAAGTGTTGCAAACATGAGATGTTTTTTTGTTTGTTTTTCTCTTTTTCTCTAGGGACATCAATGCATTTTTTCCCTAGATGATGTAAAACTCATTCCTGAGGAAGAAGAGGAGGCGTCTTCTGGACTGCCCTGTCGCCAAGAGAGAATGTGAAAACTGTGACACACCTTCGATTGTGTTTGATGACAAATTAACTCCTGAAACCCTTCATCGCTTGGTGTCCTCAACAGCAGCAGAACATCTTTTAAGTTTTGTAAGAAGGAATGGGAGTATTACTTTACTGTCTAAACTGTTTGTTTGTTGAAAGCCTTAAATCTTCTTCCACTTATCCTGCTCCACCTGAGAGATCCCAAGATGTTCCTAGAATATAATCCTTTCCAACACATTCTGGGTCCATCTTGGGGTCTCCTCCCAGTGGGACATGGTTTACTGTATTATTAGGTACCTTAATCAGACACCCAGACCTTCTCAGCTGAAGCTCGTCTTATCTTTAAAGCTCAATCTGCCCTACGGAGGAATCTCATTTTAGCCATTCTTTTGATCACAATCTATATCTTATGCCCTTAAGGTGAGGGTTGGAAAGCAGACGGACCAGGAAATCAAGAACTTTGCCTTTCAGCGCTTTTTTCACCACAACAGACCAGAAAAACGGCCTCGTCACTGCAGGCTGATCCAACCTGCCATCACCCAGGAACAGGACGACAAAAGACTTAAACTCCTCCAGCTGGGGCGAAGGCTCGCCCGACCAGGAGAGAACGTTCCACCTCTTTCTGGTTGAGAACCACGTAAAAAGAGCTGACCCCAGTGCACGATGACGTCTGATGAGAAGACACCAACAGAAGCAGAGACGAGACCCTGAGGTTCTCACACCCGGCACCCTCCTGTCCACGAAGACCAGGATCAGGAACAGAGACCAGGGGCCCCGCTGGAGTCCGACCCCCGAGAACACAGCCCCAGCTCTCATTATGGTTCTACAGAAACCCGAAACCCACAGCTCCTACAGAGTTCTTTCAGGCCTAAAACACAAGAATTAATCTAAAATAACAAGTGAAATTAAACTAAACAAACAAAATACAAGATTTGCTTAATTTAATGTTAGAATCTCCTTTTATTGTTCTTTGAAACACCAGATTTGTTTGAGTTTCAGTGAATAAATAAAATAAAACATGTCAGCGAGTCGAGCTGTCAAATCAGTATTGATGAGAAGGAAGTTAAAACATTATTTTCTGCCTCTGCTGTTCGCCTTCTGATGTGGCGATGGACTCTGGACTCGGTTATGACTCAGAATAATTTACCGGCACAGAAACTGTCAACCAACGTCTAACTTTGAAAACGGACTTAAAATAAACCGATCCTACGGGTCAAAAAGCTCTCACTAACTCGGACCGTTCTTTAAGTCTGGCCTCAACTAAATATTTGAATATTTTAGTGCTTTCTTGAAACATTTGTCTTCAAGGTTTATTTGTGTTCAGCACTTTGGTCCTGTGGGTGTTTAAAGTGCACGATAAATAAAATTGGTATGGTATTGGTAAGGTTTGAAACTTTCCTCGCAGAACCAAACTTAAGCTCTCTTCTCTTGGAAGCAACAAACATAATCTCTGTAAATGCAGACAGATGCTGACGTATTCATGCAAAAGTTACATAAAAGTTGGTGGTGTTTTAAAATCTCACAGCAATTAAACAATGGTTTTAAGTTGACTGCATTTTATAAAACAAAACTAGAATCCCACTTCCTTGCACGCCGAGATCTCACGCAATCTGTTTGCCCTCAGAGTGACTCTCAGCTACTACCACACCAAAGTTTGGCTCATTAGCTGTAAAACTGACCGAGTTTAAGTAAGTTTTCTGTTTACTAAAGTTGATCAGCTGTGTTAAGTAGGTAGTCTGCCAAACAAAAAAAACAGAAAAAGCTACTAAACAAGAAAGAATTTGTGTGAATGCTGATTCCTAATAACCCAGATTTTGGTTTGTTCTTTTTAATTTAACGTATTAGTGGGTCTAAATCAACAAACGAGTCATTTAAACCCAATTTTTGGGCTGAAAACCAAACCCTGCAGAGTCCAAATTTGAACTGGGATGTTTTTAAGCCAGCAGTTTGTAGTGTGCACTGTTAAAAACCTAAAATACAAAAATATCTAGCAGGTTGGAAGACAAGTAAACAGAAATGACAGAGCTGGATGCCATTTACAGGCTGTTTAATTCATTAAACAGTTATTTATAAATTTTGAATGTTGTGTATTTTTTTATTAAAGCTCTGTTTTGATGCAGAAGCTGCATTTTGCTGAGGTGTGTACACAGATATCCTTGATGAACCCTCTATGCAGATGTTTTGTTGTGTTTTTAATGCTTTAATGCGGACCTGCTGCGCCTTTCGACGCCTCCGTTTCACTTCCAGGTGGCGCGCGCTGCGGTCCAGTCACATTTCAACACGAACTGCTTACAGCCTCATAAAGGCGCATGCGCACTGCAGCTGACCCCTCCGGTTCCTCCGCGCACTGCCACGTTAGTAGCGGTAGACACAAAACACCAGTTACTTCTTCACTCCCCCGCTTCAAAACCCCGCTGAAACGAGGCGAATCCCCGCACGTACCCGCGGCTGACACCTCCTCTGCCTGTTCGGAAAAAAACTCGACGGTGAACGATGTTGAAGTTTTGGCTCCTGTGTGCACTGGCCGTAGCCTGCCGAGCTGAGATCGCAGAAGAAGAAGATGTTCTGGTGCTGAAGAAAAGTAACTTCGACGAGGCTCTTCAAGCTCACCCCAACATTCTGGTTGAGTTCTGTAAGTAAAGCTAACGCTAGCTGCTTCCTGCGGGGTTCGTGTTTGTGCTAAACTTTATCTCCGGGGTGAATTTGCTGCTGGTAGCCGCTAACAGAAGGCTCACCTGCGTCCAGAACACCCACTAACCTCTCTGCCTTTCCTTCTGCTCACCAACGGGCAAATAATTATTCTTAAGACTGGGTTTTTACGCTAAGTTTGATTAGCTAGCGCCAAATGTCTCACTAAAAGTTAGCTTCCCTGTAGCCGCTACGAGATCTACACGATTTAAATCTCTGCGGTGTTGTGGAGAATTTCGTTCCCCGAATATTTTGGGGCACGAGCGTCGCTTTTTTTTTTTTTTTGGCTAGCTCGAGTTAATGTGAAAAAGAGGGTGAAAGTTTCGACTTCCTCCTGCGGTTTCTTAGTTAACTTTCACTGTCCTGTTCGCATCACATGAACCGTGTTTCCTACAGTTTCTTCTTATTATTTCAGGCTGCGTGTTTTGTTTTAAAAGTCGCAGGATTGTAGTTTTAATGAGCGTTCAGGGTCCCGGGCCCATCCCGCTACTCTTTTTGTCAGACTGTTTGGCCCGCCCCCTCAGGTTTGAGTGACGGCTGTCTGGCCCAATCAGAAGCGTACCTGTCAGGGGAATCGCTCCTCGTTTTTCCGGGTCTTTGGAGGAATGAAAAGCCCGGTTTGTGTCAAGCTGGGCGGGATCTGGGCTGGTTGTTGGAGCTGGGTTGACGTGTACTTTAGTTTTACAAAAGTTCCCTCACATCTGAATTGACTAAACCTAAACAAGGAAGTTTTAAGGTGATGCAACTCTTGGTCACTTTATTTGACGTGTCACTTCTGATGTGGTGCATAAGAGTCAAAGTTCACTTGGATGCTTTTTAAAATAAAATAAGACTTTTAAACAACAATTACAGGATCTTTGTTTCTGTTAGACTTCTAAGTTAATAAGTGTTAAATGACAGATGCTGCAAGAATAAAGTGCTTGTTGGCAGCAAACTTTCAACTAATTTACTACAGCCATCAACATATTCCAAGTAACATTTAACCTCTAACAAATGTCCTCTTGTGTGCAATAAATCAGTCATTTTTCAGCAAGGGCGGGAGAGGTTTTACAAATCAGAAACGTATGATAAAAATGAGCTTTCTTCGACGATTAAGATACTGTGGCCTTCATCGTAGTGTTTGTTTAAAAACTCTTAAAGATGGATTTTTATTTATTTTTTTATCTGCACTTCAAAGTGTATCCTGACTTAATATGGTTCAAAACACTCTGCAATAAAAGCTGCAGAAGAGTGACTTCTTCCCTTTTTCTGAGTCTATTAAAAGCTTTAACTTCACCTAATCTTTTAAAGTTTACGCTTTCGTGTGTTAATGACAGTTTCAGTCTTGAAGCGTAAATTAACTAATCATCTTTATATGAATCCTGCTAATTCCTGATAAGTATCAGTTCTGCCATTTAAACCCCACTTTTCCCTGTGCTCCACAGATGCACCATGGTGCGGTCACTGCAAGGCCCTGGCTCCGGAGTACGCCAAGGCCGCCGGCATGCTGAAGGCCCAGGGTTCGGGCATCCGCCTGGCCAAAGTGGATGCCACCGAGGAGACGGAGCTGGCCCAGGAGTACGGCGTCCGGGGATATCCCACCATCAAGTTCTTCAAGGGCGGCGATAAGGAGTCTCCCAAAGAGTACTCCGGTGAGTGATTTTTAATGTTTGCATCAAATAACTTGGACCCAAGCACATTTATAGGCATTCACTGATGCAGATGTTGGTTTAGTTCTTCTTAAAATGCCAAGATTCTGGTTCTAATCTGGTTATATATGTATTTTTCTAGCATGTTTAAAGTTTTTATCAGCACCCAAACTTTATCAAACTTAATGCACTCAAATAAAGGAGCTTTTCCTTTTGAAGTGATGTAATCTTTAGTAACTTCTCACAAAAGAATGACTATAGTGCCCTAAAATGATCTTTATAAAGTGTGTTGTAGAAGGCCCATGGAGTCCTTTCATTATGGTAATCTGATCTGCACAGCAGCATAAAAAAAGTGAGCCAGCCAATCGGCTTTTGTCAGCACGCACGCACGAGGCAGAAAGTGGGTCGGGCCTCCTCAGCACGTTCCCCTCATGCTGGATCCGAGTCGAGGCTGACATATGTGCATTTCCTCACGTCGCCTCCTCTCTGCTGGCCTGAGCCCGGCTCGGTTTAAGAAAGGAGGGGAGGAGGTTTGGAAGTGCTTTTGTGGAAATGACTAGTTGGAGTTAAATCCAGCTTCTACGCACTGCCCGAGGCCACGGCTGCGTCTCGTATCGCTTCATTGACGCGGTTCGTCGGGGAAGTTGCGGCTGTGTTACATCACCTGTTCAGAGCATCAGTCAGGCCTGTCTTCAGGACTGAAATGAACTCCAGAAGTCTCACTTCAAAGACTGAAACAAGTTTTTGTTGGCTTAACTTTATTCTTTATCTCTGAGACAACAAAGTAAGGATTTGGGAGTGAAAACCAATGTGAAGGAAGATTTCAGAGATTTCTAAAGTAAACTCTTCACACACACTTTTGTTAAAAGAACTAAAGCTTTCACACAAATACATTTATTATCTTCAGTTTGACCACTTTCATCCTGCAGTCTAAGTATGAAATGTTAATATTTTCCATGTCTGGATAAAGTATAAGTAAAGACATTAATGTGTCTAAACTCTTACTCTAGAAAAGCTACACTTTTAAACTTGGCTGAAATTAGCTTTATGCTTTTTACATTATAAATAAAATGAACAGTCACCAGAATTACAAACATCTGGAAATCGAATTAGGGGGTAGGGCAAAGCCTCTGGTGTATACTGCTTGTATTGTCAAAGAAAATGAAACTATTAAACCCTATCATTGATAAACTTTTTGATTTTTTTTAGGTTTTTTTTTTTTTGGTCACACGTTTGGCTCACAGGTTTGCTTTATTGCTGTCAAAATAAAGTTCTGCTTTACTGTATTTGAGCGAATTCAGCCAGCACCAACTAAAGTCTGAGCCCCGTTGGGTGTTTTGCTGTTTCAGCTGGCAGGCAGGCCGACGACTTCGTCAACTGGCTTAAGAAGCGAACCGGGCCCGCCGTCGCCACCCTGAGCGAGGTCACAGAGGCGGAGTCTCTGATCGCCGACAACGAGGTGGCGATCATCGGATTCTTCAAGGTACGACTCCGGTCCCTCCGTGTCTAAGGAATATATTTTTACGTCTTAACGAAGTTGAACTGAGTATTTTTCCTACGGTGTAACTTTCTCAGATGGAGCATTAGTAAAGCGTTACCACTTTGAGTCTTACTTAATCGTCTGTTTTGTTTTAAGGATGCCGAGTCTGATGGTGCCAAAACTTTGGAAAAAGCAGCTGAAGCTGTAGATGATATCCCCTTCGCCATGACCTCCAGTGACGCTGTTTACTCCAAGTTTGAGGTGTCCAAGGATGGCATCATCCTCTTCAAAAAGGTGACCTGAAGTGTCTTATCTGTTTGTATTTAAACCCTCGAACCCAGCTGGTCGTAGGATGGCAAACATCATGCTCTATAAGTAAAATGTAGGAGTTATTTGTGCTTTCATTCGCTTATGACTCAAACGTGTGAAAGAGGTCAGAGCCGAGCTGATGAAGGCTCCCCCGCTGTGTTTTTGAGCTACACCTTCTGTAACTTGACGCCGCAGACCTTGCGCTATCCCCTGTCAGTTTCTAAACCGGTCTCGTCTGAGGTCACTCAGCGTTTTAAACATTTGCTGCAGCCTGATCCGACGGGTGAATGACTTGGAGGTGTGTGGAGCTACGAGTGCTGAGTAAACAAGAGCTGTATTGGGTTAAAGCGTTTCTCATGGAGCTCAGAGGATGAATATGAAGCCAAATGCCATCCTCTAAGCCTATGTAGGCCAACTTCTTGTAGTTTAAGGTGCTGGGAAACTGGTCTCCCAGAGTCTGTCGTGTTTAAGATGAGCGTTTTTATGAACGAAAGCGTGATCTCCTCATGGTCAGTAAAACCAACCAGCTGCAGGAGTTGGGTTTTCTTAAATGTAGGTAACTTATTTTGTAGACAGATTTATAAAGCATTTCCAGGCTTGATTAAAATTGGCCTTTGCACCATTTAAAAAAAATAAATAAATAAACAAATCAACCAACTCATTCAAATTTGCATAATTAAGATCAGAAACTTGTGCCGAAAATATCTGGTGTTATGTTTAAATCCCAGCAAAGATACTTGAGACACCATTTATCTACAAAAACCATGAGGCTAACTTCCCTCCTCACATTCAGCTCCACTTTTTGCCTCTTAGAGGGTTTAAAAAAAAAGTAGAATACATTTAAAAGCTGTTTTAGTTTGGTGTTAACGCTCAGCTGAGCTGATAACGGGTGTGTGGCTGCTCTGACAGGTTGTGGTTTTTGTGAAGAGGTTTCTTCTGGAACTTGCTCCGTTCTGCAGGCTCTGACGTTGATTCAGCTTCTTTATCAGCAGAGCCCTCAGTGTGTGTGACCTGTCAAACTGGGTCAAAGTCCAGAGCGTTGATTTGAGGTGAAGTCATCGAGTAAAACGTCATCTTCCAGCTGGGAAAACGTGGTTTTAAAAACTGCATTTACGGAGCAGCAGAGTCCATATCTGGCGTCCTGTTTACCACCCATGCGCACCTGTTTCAGTCAGAGATGGGTCCTAAGTTACAAAATGAGAATTTCATGCAGCTCTTGTTGCTCCAGCATGAAGCAGCTGCAAATATCTGAGCCTTTAGAGTGCCAGATGAAGGCTCCGGTGCTTTCACCTCCTGCCATTGTGTGGCTTCATATTCCTGCTGGTAACTTTACTCTGATGTAAACACGTCAACGTGTGGGCTGCAGATAGGAAGGGTGCGATAAACAGCAGGTTTCTGACTCGTTTACTGCAGCTGAGATTTAAGTGTTGGGTTTCGGTGCTCGGAAGGCTCTCCTCTTCACTATTGTGTGCCAGAAAGAGCTGCTTGGCAGAGAAGTACCTCTGCTATTATTAATGCCTGATAAAAGTGACCTCGGTCCGCGGGGTTTTAAAGTGGTTTGTTCGGTAAATCTGGGTTTGTTGTTCACAGGCAGATTAGATGCAACACCAGGTGGATAATATTTTTGTCTTTGTGTCTCTGTGCTTCCTTGACAGTTTGACGAAGGGCGCAACACCTTTGACGGAGAGCTGACCAAGGAGAAACTCTTGGCTTTTGTAAAGTCCAACCAGCTGCCTCTGGTCATCGAGTTTACCGAGCAGGTAAAGGAGGGAGGGGTGCACGGCACAATCATCCGATTTTCTAAACGTTTGCGTAAAAAGCAGAGTTCACTACACATCAGTTTGTTTGTTTTCATGCAGACCGCTCCTAAAATCTTCGGCGGAGACATCAAATCCCACATCCTCATGTTTCTGCCTAAAACTGCTTCAGACTTCCAGGACAAAATGGATCAGTTTAAGAAAGCTGCAGAAGGATTCAAGGGTCAGGTGCGTAAATCTGTATGGACTCTTTTATTCACTTTTTATAGAAAACTCATTTGTGCAATAAAAGGAAAGTTCAGATCTTTTGAGGTTTGTATAAAAACGTTATGACCAACAATATCTTACCTGTTGTAGATGGCTCCCTGAATGGACTCAGTTTGGAGAAATGGTTTATTTCTCATTAAAATGTTCCTGCCAGGAATTCCTCAATTTGTAATCTTAGAAACATTTTTCAGGGTAGAAAGTACACAACTCACTAATACTGAACCTAAAGCCTCACACTTTTCCATGCATTTCTTTTATTTCTGCAAATTGTGCAAAACAAGTTAAATTTTCAACAGTTGTTTTTTTTGTTTTTGTTTTTTTTTCCTACACTGGTGTTTAAAGTGTTGCACATTTTCCTGGACATTCTGAGGCCTCTTGGGACAAAATAAAGTCCGTCCTTGTCTTCGTTCGTCCCACAGATCCTGTTCATCTTCATCGACAGCGACATCGATGACAACCAGCGCATCCTGGAGTTCTTCGGCCTGAAGAAGGAAGAGTGCCCCGCCATCCGCCTCATCACCCTGGAGGACGAGATGACCAAGTACAAGCCCGAGAGCGACACCATCACAGCGGAGAGCATCACAGAGTTCTGCAACCTGTTCACCGCAGGCAAGCTAAAGGTGAGAGCAGAGAGGCCCAAACTGAAAACCGTATGATGGGATTTAATGTTTGAGTTCTACCAGCTGTAACACTGTTTTAATCTGTTTTAATCATTATTCAGCCACACCTCATGAGCCAGGAAATCCCTGAGGACTGGGAGAAGAACCCTGTAAAGGTTTTGGTGGGCAAGAACTTCGAGGAGATTGCCTTCAATCCTTCAAAGAACGTCTTTGTAGAATTCTGTAAGTTGTTTTTTTTTTTTTATTATAGTTTTAACTTTCAACAGCCTGACTGACAACACAGGTGTTTAAGTTTTCATTTTTAGTGAAGCTCAGCTCCTCAAAAGGTGGAAGACTTGGCCTTCGTCTTCAGTCTGAAACTAAAATCTTTTGAAGGCCCCTCCAAAATATTTTAAGAGTTGAATCCCAAGTCTGCTGATTCATTCCAGCCCCCTTCCTGTAAATTAATGTGCCACCAGACACCGATACCGAAAATATCAAGTTAAAAATAGCAGCAGGATTATTTTATGACCACCCAGGTCCAAATGGACACTATATTTGGAGGAATTTTCCATGTCTGGCTGGTTATATGCAGCCAGTCGTGCACGACGGGGAAGGCCCCATATTTCCTGATGGCTTCCTAAGCAGTCGAGGTTACACCTGACCTCAGGGTGTAAAACTGAAGAGATGTTCACCAGATGGTCTTTAGCATTCGTGTCCATTAATGTTGGAACAATTGTTCAGAAATGTTGATTTAATGACTTGAATGTATTGAATATTAGGCCAGTATTCCTATAATTTCTGTGATCTGTTAGATGCACCTTGGTGTGGACACTGCAAACAGCTGGCCCCCATCTGGGAACAGCTGGGAGAGAAATACAAAGACAGCCCTGACATCATCGTGGCCAAGATGGACTCCACAGCCAACGAGATCGAGTCCGTCAAAGTCCACAGCTTCCCGACCCTGAAGTTCTTCCCTGCAGGAGAGGAACACAAGGTGAGCACTCCAAAAGTTAAATTGGTTTTCATCTGAGGCGCATCTTCCTGTCAGCGAGAACGTTTGGTTTCTGAGTTGGTGCTCCTTAAGATCTCAGTGAGGAAAATATGCCAAAATTCTGACTTTTTTTATATTTCTAATTGTTACAAAAGATAAAATGAGTCTCAAATAAAGGGGAAAGAATTTAAGTTACTTGTTTTGTCATTCTGAGCAATGTGCCGAAGAATTTTTGGGGCTCAGAAGTTAAAAAGTTCAGGAAATACTGGTTTAATGGATCTTCAGTGCTCCATAACTGGATCTGCCAAAACGCCTCATGAACTGGTTTTAATTAAACTCTCAAAGTAACTGTTGGATGTACATCTCAGCTTTGAATCATCTCAGTTCAAGATGGCCACCCTAGCTAATTAACCTTGAGGAAACACAATAATGGCTACTACCACACCAAGGTTTAGATCAGCATTTGTGCGGCTCACACAGGATGTTTAAGGCCGTTCTTTCAAGGAAACCTTTTTTTTTGTTTGTTTGTTTGTTTGTTGCATGCCTGCAAACATGCGAGTTACAGCGATCCACGTGGGAGTTTGGATCCAGATATTCTGCCGCAGACACATGATTAGTGGTCTCATTAGGGTCTCTAGATTTAGCAGCAGAAACCAGAGTCCTGTAAGTTTCTGTGCTGCTGTGGTGTTTGGATCTTAAAGGTTCTTGCTTGGAGATTTCAATCAGCAGGCATCCTCGAGCACGCTGTAAATGACCGGTTTGTTTATTCATACTGATGTTGGTGAATTATGAGGCACATGGTGGAGAAAAGGCCTGGCCCAGAGGTGACTGGGTTAAATTGGTTCCTTTAGTTATTAAGGAACAATCTGCTTATTGATCTCCTAGGCAATATTTGTTTATACATTAAGAATTGCCTCTTCAACCATAACACTATAAAATGCACTTCATTTAGATCTTTGTGCACATTTATCAACATGTTAAATGCTCGCTGCAACTAATGTGTTAAACTCCTGATCTAAAGAGTCATTTTCTGCGGGGTTGTTGACGTCGTTGAGGATTAGCGTTGTTAAATGTCCAGATTTAAGGTGGATTTCTGTATCAACAGGTGATCGACTACAACGGAGAGAGGACTCTGGAGGGCTTCACCAAATTCCTGGAGAGTGGCGGCAAAGAGGGCGGAACCCCTGCAGGAGATGATGAGGTGGAACCAGAGGTAAAATGACCATAAAAACAGGATTCTTCTGCAGCTTTTTCTAAATTTACTTTATTAAAGGTGCAGAAAAATTGACTCAGCTGGTCCCTTCTATACACAACACTGAAACTATGTAGTAAACATTAGTTTGGGGGGATCCTCTGTATTAACACCTTCACACCCCCCGTCAGAGGTCTAATTGCAGCTCAGTCAACTGCAGGCCTGTAATCCTCCCTGCAGCTGTCGCAGCTGTTTACTGAAGACCTGAGCCTCCTGATGGAAGCTGCACGTGCTCTGCGGTTCCTCAGGCAAAACTCTAATCGGCGGTTGTGAACTCGTCTCACCCAGAGTAGCTTAAAGATTTTATAAGTTCAGGTTTGTAGCTGTTGCACCTTCATTGGGGTAGTATTTCTCTGGGCCGTAGCTGAACGACATTAATGAAGAAGTGTCCTGAAACGCCTGCAGGTTCTGAATTTCCTTGTGTTGCAAAGACCGGTTTCATAAAATCTGACAAACTTTCTCCAAGTTGTTGGCGTCTCAAACCTTCCTGTTAATTCAGGAGCTGACTTTTGGCTCCTTCAGGGAGCTCTCCTTGTGGCGGAACGTCTGAGGCTTACGGCTCTGAATATCCAGGTCTGAAATCCACGGCAAGGACTTTGATTTTTCTGACGGTCGTGTTCACGGTTTCTTCCTCAGGAGTTGGAAGACGTGGACTCGGACGGCGAGGATGGCAGCGACGACGACGATGGAGATGACGGACACGACGAGTTGTAAAAAGCTGGAGGTGGAGGAGAGAAAGCGAGAGGAGACCCACCCCCCACACCTTTTCAGTCACCATCACCACCTTCACCTCGTGGACCTTCCCTGTCCTGAACATTAACCTTTAAGCTGCTTCTCAGTCATAAACTGGCCTTTAAAACCAGCCGGTTGGTCCATCAGTGGCCAGCTCCATCTTCATCCTGTTTCTGGTCAGACTGGTCTTGTCCCACCTGGGAGGAGGGGGGAGGGGGTATTTGGAACAGTGCACCACCTCTGTGGGGAAACCACAACGCCTTTCCAACAAGGCTCCATATCAGCGGTTTGCCTTCTATACTTCAGACCAAATGTTTAAAAAAAAAAAAAAAAAAAAAATGGCATTGATGTCCAGTTTTGAAATGTTAGATTTCCATGTCTGCTCCTCTTCTAACCTATAGGTAAGGGGGGAGGGGGGGTCTGCCAGTGTTCTTCTCCCTCTTTAAGAAAAAACACGGACCAGTTGAGTTTGGTGGTTTTTAAGGATCGATCTCTCAGGACAAGAACAAGGGGCCATTCTGTAATCTTTTTATTTAAACCCCGTTTATTCATCGTAGCACAAAGAGCCCCCTCCCCGCATGTATCTGTAGACAAGACCAGTTATCTTTTTTTTTTTTTTAGTAGGGGGGGGTCGTTTACTCCATTTTTATCTTTTCATTCCCCAAATGTTTCTGATCTCATTTCCACACAGCTACTGACTCGTTTTTCTAAAAGCTTCTGAGTAAAAATCATGTTTTTATTTAATTACTGTCACATTAAGGCTTTTGTTTTTAATTGCGGATTTAACTTTTTTTTTTTTTTTTTTTCTGTTGTACCCACATGTTGGGGCAGAGTTGTGGGGGGAGGGGACACGTTGTCGGATCCGGGTGGGTTCTGGAGCCGGTTCTGACGGGTCGCACTGCGTTCATGCCTAATCGGAGATTCACTGTGGTTTACTGAAGCAGACGGATTCAGTCTGAGAGAAGCGGGGAGGGAACAGTTGCACAGCCCCACCCCTCACCCATGCCTTTTGGCTCCTCCCAGCACTCTTAGTTGCCTGCGTGTGTGTGTGCGTGCGTGCGTGTGTGTGTGTGTGTGTGTCTGTGTGTGTGGTTTGGCAAAGAAGGGCGGCTGTAAGTGGAGCAAGGTGTCAGTCCATCTGTGGTGGGGGGAAACTAACAAAGCATTCCATCATTGTTCAAATTAATGTGTAAAATGGTGGCCAATAAAAGGAGAAAATAAATCATTTTGTTCAGTTTCTTTGTTGAAAGTGATATTTTATAATGTTGGACAGATTTCTACAGAAAGTCTCCTAAATGTTGAGAACTGCAACAGAACTGAATCCAAGCTTTTAAAGATGTCTACGTTTTGGTGAAGAGAAACTGGCGGCTCGTTGCGGTCTCCATGGTGACTGTCGCTCCCTGACTGCCGAGTCAGATCTGATCTTCTCGGCCCGTGAGCTGCAGGAGACTCTGGTTACGTGAGGTTTCACGTAGTTAAAGACCTTAAACTTCCAGTTTTGTGGAACATTTTAAACTGAAATAAAATGGAAGTCTATGGCCGGTGGGGAATTTGAACTGGATTAAAGAAGACAAATATCTGATCTGATGTATAATTTGTAAATGAGTCAAAGAGGTGAAGTTTTCAGACTGCTTCGAGTTGACAGATTTATAGAAAAGAGGAAAAAAATAAACTGATCGTGTAAAAACCCATAAATCACGTCAGGTCAGTCACCTGAAGCCCAACTTTGTGACCCGTTTAAACTTTTCCTACAGTGAGTTTTAAAGAGTTTCACCAAAATCCTTTTTTAATGTTGAACCAGAAGTCGGCGCACGCTAACTGAACCACGTTTTCATGTATAATTTGCACATTTTCCAAGTTGTGCAGCGTGGAAGCAAACTGATTAGTAAATGTGCTCCAATGCTTTTGGATTGGCACCTTTTTTTTTAATTTGTAACTTGAGTTACATTTCTTGTTTGGCACCTTTTGTTGCCAACGGGCCCTATTAAGACTTCACCGACTAAGGTTTTTTGAGTCCACCGGTGATATTTGAGAAGCATGGCTGTAGCTCACATCTGCTCGAAATGAATTAAACTTTATGATAAGAAAATATTCAGGGTATTACAGGAAAACTGGTTAAAAAAAGATGGTTTGTACAAACTGTCTGAACCAATTTTTCCTCAAATTCTAATTAAAATACAAATTAGAGGAAAAAAAAAACCTAAAAATGATAAATTATCTTCTTTAATGAACTGTATCCAGCACCTATTAAGAGGATGATGCAAATGTAATTTTGGAGCCATCAGCCTCCTTTTTTTATACGATGACTGTTTCTGCATGTTTCTCAGTGAAGTCATGGTCCTCGTGCTCCTGCAGGGAACCTCCTCCGTCCATCTGAAGACACGTGGACAACAAGTGGACAACTTCTAGAAACAAGCTGTTGACACGGATGCAGGAGGTCACTGAATGCTGTGTCAGGAGAGGTGAGCCGTTTTACAGTCTCATGGTCAGTGGGTGGGTTCTGGCCCGACTCATCTTCTGATGCTTGTCATTGGACCTGTGGGGTCCTAAAATAGGCCGGCTGAGTATATAAGACCCTCGGGGACGGTCAGGGATTCAAAGGAGCAGCTGATTCAAGCAGAAGAGCCACTCTGAGAAGAACTAACCTTCCTCTTTTTAAAGTTTCTGCGAGGGAGCTTCTCCAACCAGACTCCAGGATGAAGTACTTCGAGTCCCCCGTGTCTCAGTCCCTGAGTATCCAGGCTTACGCCCAGGACTGCGGCGTTCCGGTCACCTGCAGGAGTGCAGCCTCTCTGAAGCCGATCCGGAGCGTCCACTTCCCCAACGACATTGTTTTCCAGGACTACGTGAAACACGGTGAGCTGGAGAGGATTGGGCGCTTCATCCGGACCAGGAGAGTCGAGCTGGACACCATTTACACCTCCGGTAAGAACCAGGAGCACTCGCAGAGCCCCCGTCGTCGTGCAGTTTGTCCTAAACGACTAAACAACGAGATGTCTTTCTGTCTTCACAAGGCATGGCTGCCATCCACGAGGCCGTCCTGTCCGGGAACCTGGAGTGCGTGAAGCTGCTGGTGTACTACGGAGCAGACATCCACCAGAGAGACGAGGAGGGGTGGACCCCCCTGCACATGGCCTGCAGCGACAGCTTCCCACACATAGCACGGTAAGCATGAACCTGCAGCAGATCATGAACGAGCTCCACGATCTGCTGCTTTCTTAATGACCCTCCTGTCAAACACGGGGGGAGGGGGAGGGTGATTCATGAGCTGAGCCTCAGGACTGATAACATCTCAACAATCGACACATCGGCGCTGCAGTGCTGCTCCAGTTGGTAAATGTGCCTCATTTATAAGTATGATAACATTCAGAAAACAGCCCGGTTCTTCAGCAGGGAGCAGGTTTTCTGAAATTTGAAGTACGATAACAGAATTTTGAAACAGATCCACCAGAACATCTGCACACAGCTGCACGACATTCATCCTTCAGACGAGCAGCTTTCTGCGATTAAGCTCCTAATCGTGCAGAAACATCTCAACACTGCAACCGTTAACCAATAACAGCGTTTGTATTTGTTGAAATCGGATGATTTGTTGTTTATTTTATTTAGATGGACTTTAGATGAATCTTATAAATCTGATGAAATGCATCAAATGACTGTAATAATTGTTCCGATTAAATAAACCTGAACTTGTTCGGGTTTCTGCAGCCAGCATGACGTTCACCTTCCACGTGTTCTGTTCCCCCCTGCAGCTACCTCCTGTCGCTCGGCGCCGACCCGGAGCTGGAGAACGACTGCGGCGAGAAGCCGGCCGACCTCATCGAGCCGGACAACAAGGAGCTGCTGCAGCTGTTCGGCGTGGAGGCCAACGACTGAGCACGGCGGGTCTCTGGAGCTCCACATTCGTCTGACAGCTGCTGCAGCCGGCCCGGCGCTCTGAGCAGGCAGCAGGAAGGCCACCCCGGTCTGGGTCCTGGCTTTAGGACCCGGCTGAGCTCTGAGTGGGGGCGGTTGGGTGGAACAGGAGGCCGGCAGAGCCCTCTGACTGAAAGGAAACGCCTCTGGATTCTCCAGCAGCAGAAATCTGCTGAATCCTCAGAGCCAGAACTGTTTTCATGTTCATCCATGTTTTCTGGCATCTACTCCTGAAGACGTCAGCATTTAGATACTTTTAGGTGTTTATAGCTTCAGCTCCGTTCCTGACTCGATGTTCAGTCTGTATTTTCTGTTTGAAATGCTGAACAGGTTCACGTTTACAGCCTGTAAACTTATAAATACAGAAAGTTTTATTCTTGCCTTTTGATAACTGCCTTTCTAACTTGTTTATGATTTTTTTACGTAATAAAATAAAGTAAATTGTTTTTTTCTGTTTGCTTTATTCCAAAGTGAACATTTTAGACTTCAAAACTGTTTGCTCTGATTTTTTTAAGCAGAATTCATGAGTTTAACAGACAAAACTGAGGATTTCAGCTCCAACAGGATGATTCCTAAGACATTATAGCTGAACTATCTTACAGCAGATCTCTCAGGTGTTTCCAGGATTTTTTATTTTCCTATTTCTGTTTTTTAGGCCTGAAACTTTGGAGGAACGTTCATCAAATCCAGTTTAAAACATTAGAAAGAAATCTGGCTTCTGTATGTTTTACTGTTATTAACTCAGTCCTGTAAACATTTATAGTTTCTTAGTTGTTTCACTGATCAAAAATTTAGAAAAATCTGAGACCAAAACGAGGAAAAGTAAAACTTTGAAACGGTCTTAATAAATGAAGTGTTTAAAACAGATTCCTCACCTTTTACCTGTTTTACAAGCATTTAATTAAAGTTGAAAGAAGCAGAATTAAAACTAAAATCTGACAGAAAGAGGAAACCATTTTGCTGGAAAACTTTAAAACAGGTGATTCTTAACGTTAAATTTCCCAGTCTGACAGAGTCGTTACTGGAAACGATTAAAACAATAATTAGACTGAATCAGAACGACACAATCAGCCGAACAGGACGACTCGCACCCTCCACGACATTTTCACTTTTATTCTCAAACTTAAAAAAAACAAAGAGACAGACAGAAAACTCTTCTTCACTCCTTGAACTTCCACTCCTGCCGACACATGGGGCACTGCTGCTGGACCTGCTGTGAGTTCAGCCACTTCAGGATGCAGTGCATGTGGAAACAGTGGGAGCACTGACCCCAGACCAGCGGGCAGTCGTCTCCGGGGACCTTACCTGCAAAAACACAACTCAGGTGAGGAAACTGCAGAACACCTGAAGGAGCTCCGGTGTTTTTAAACCCGTTTCCTGAAACATTTACGCAGCTAGAATCTGTTTCCATCCCATCTCCAATCAGGAACATCTGAGATGTCCAAACATCCACAAATCATTTTAAACTATTCGTTTTATTTCTGGACCGATTTAAAATCAAGAATAGCTGCAATAAAAAACAAAAGTATGAAGGAAATTATAATTAAAGAGCTGAGAACCTTTAAAACAGTTTATTTAGTTTTTCTCTCTGACATTAAAGGTAGACTTTAAAGTGTAATAAAGACGCTTTATTTAAGTTAATTTCTAATTGATGATTTAAGACTTTAAAATGTCTTTTTGTCCCCCAGATTTTATGTTGATATTTGATCCATATTGATGTCAAAATGTTTGCAAATTTACTGTAAATAAAACTGCTGAAAAGATGGACAGCAGGAAACAAAACTTCAAATTCTGTTTCTCTGACAGGTTAAGCAAACATGAAAGTGTTACCTGAACTACTGAATTATGGTGATGTGCAATGCGGGTACGCACTCAATGTAAACAGAGCACTTTAATGCTGGTTTTACAGATCTGACTGTGACTCGGTGCCACCTCTGTCGGACGGGCTTCAGAACCGGAAAGCAGCCCGGTTCGGGTACTCACAGTCCGGGCAGCAGCCGTTGAAAGGCATCCTGCAGATCCCGCAGTTCTCGTCGTTGGCCACCCACAGCCAGGAGGCCACCCCGTTCCACTGACGGACCTTCACCTTCATCCTCCTCCTCCGAGGCCCAAACCGCACTTCAGCCGAAGGGAGGGCTCAGTCCTCCGTCTTCTAATACCCGGAGAAATTAAACCGTCTTTAAGTCAAACAGGAATCCACCATCGCGCTGAGCGGCTGTGATCGGTTAGTGGTTAGCAGTTAGCAGCGGTTAGCAGTCATCACCTTCCAGGAGCTTTACCGCCACGAACCGAACTGATCCCGAAACAAAATGTTCACCACAATCCACAGAGAAAATATAGCTGTGTCCTTCTGATGCACAACATCCGTAAAGTTAGACTTTCTATTTTATTTAACAGATATTTTTAGGACCAAATTACCACCGATCAGCTATATTAGCCTGATTAGCTTAGCCTCCGTGTTAGCAGCGGTTAAACGGCACTCGGGAACGTTAGCGCCCCCCGCTGGACGGAATCTGGAACAAACTAGGAGGCAGGAAAAAATAAATACAGATTTTTATTTATCTTTTTATTTTACTTATACAAATCATACAGGTTTATGTAAACATATATTACACATTGTGAGCAGATGGAATTACAGTGAGCACAAACAGTTAAGGCCACATAACAAAATCAATATATTAAAATCCTAAATAGCAACAGGAGCCACATTAAAATAAAGTTTCACAATCCGGTTATGAAGCTTTTGTGCTTTTTGTGATTTGCAAATTCCCAAAGAATCTCTTAAAAACGTCAAGTCGTTGAGAAACACAATAAACACTCGCTTAGTTTTGGCAAATTTACATTTATGAACAAAAAGTTAGACCAAAATGAACAAATTTTTATAAAGGTGTTCACAAAATCTTTGCATAATGTAGATGTAGATTTCCATCGAGTAATTCCTCCTCTGTCCAGCAGAGGGCAGCACCTAAACCAGTAATTCCTCCTCTGTCCAGCAGAGGGCAGCACCTAAACCAGTAATTCCTCCTCTGTCCAGCAGAGGGCAGCACCTAAGCAGTAATTCCTCCTCTGTCCAGCAGAGGCCAGCAGCTAAACCAGTAATTCCTCCTCTGTCCAGCAGAGGGCAGCACCTAAGCCAGAAATTCCTCCTCTGTCCATCATAGGGCAGCAGTTAAGAAGTACATCCTCCTACGTCCAGCAGAGGGCAGCAGTTAAACCAGTAATTAAGGATAAGGGACTCTTTTGAGGATCAAAATGTTCATATTTAGACCCGAGAAAACTGATGGTTTGAGAGAGGGGTAAAGGAAGCCATCTATGTCAATAGAGAGAAAACAAAATTAAACAGGGAGAGTGAGAACAATTGGCAAGCTATCCAGCTTACATCACATCTCAGTTTTCAAAGCTCAACTCCACACGCTCTATTTCTAAATTGAGAAAGCTCCTCGGATGAGAACCGAAACATCTTCAACTACAGAGTAGATGTCCAGTTGTTTTTGTTTTTTAACCTTTTTTGAATTACGCAGTAATTCCGCCACTGTCCAGCAGATGGCAGCAGGTAAAGCAGTAATTCCACCTCTGTCCAGCAGAGGGCAGCAGCTAAACCAATAATTCCTCCTCTGTCCAGCAGAGGGCAGCAGGTAAGCTGTAATTTTTCCTCTGTCCAGCAGAGGGCAGCAGTTAAACCAGTAATTAAGGATGAGGGTCTCTTTTGAGGACCAAAATGTTCATATTTGGGACCGAGAAAACTGATGGTTTGAGAGGGGAGTAAAGGAAACCATCTATGTCAATAGAGAGAAAACAAAATTAAACAGGGAGAGTGAGAACAATTGGCAAGCTATCCAGCTTACATCACATCTCAGCTTTAAAAGCTCAACTCCACACGCTCTATTTCTAAATTGAGAAAGCTCCTCGGATGAGAACCGAAACATCTTCAACTACAGAGTAGATGTCCAGTTGTTTTTGTTTCTTAACCTTTTTTGAATTACGCAGTAATTCCTCCTCTGTCCAGCAGAGGGCAGCAGTAAAACCAGTAATTCCTCATCTGTCCAGCAGAGGGCAGCAGCTAAACCAGGAATTCCTCCTCCGTCCAGCAGAGGACAGCAGTTAAACCAGTAATTCCTCCTCTGTCCAGCAGAGGGCAGCAGTTAAACCAGTAATTCCTCCTCTGTCCAGCAGGGGGCAGCAGTTAAAGCATTATTCGTCCCCCGTCCAGCAGGGGACAGCAGTTAAAGCATTATTCGTCCTCCGTCCAGCAGGGGGCAGCAGTTAAAGCATTATTCGTCCTCCGTCCAGCAGGGGGCAGCAGTTAAACGTAGCAGGGAGAAAATAGATTCCCCGTGTTTGGCTGCGGAGTCGCCTTTCCATGCTAACAGTTTGTCACTTGGGGCGTTCATTTATATCTTAACGGACGTTAATCGTTTTTACTAGTTTTATTTGCACCGCAGGAATCTAAGCAGAAAAGGAGGTTGGTGAAACGAAAAAAAAACAGGTAATTTAACGGCAGGTTGTCGCTGATTTTAATCGTTAACCGAACACCGAGGCGAGGTTTCACCTAAAACTCGTTAATTTTGTCTCAGAATAGTTTACCGTCGGTTTTAACAGAAGTGACTGTTTATTTTTCTGACTAGAGCTGAAATATTTTGTGTTTTCTGAGCTAGCTGGCCTGCTAGCAGCCGGTTTAAGGAGGCTGGAGGCAGCAGAGGCGTTAAAATCTGTTAAAAACACGTTTTATTTTTGAAAACTGCACGTTTTAATGTCTTAAACTGCCTCCTGTTAAATGTGCTGCTGTTTCTGGGCTCTGAAGCAAGTTTAAATTCACTGTTTTCATTGAAAGATAAAGTAATTTCTGCTGCAAAACTACACGAATTGCAAACCACCATTCAATGTCAACAAAACCTCCCTAATTAAATAGAATTGGCTGTTTTTTTTGTTGTGAGATTTTCTTTGCAAATTGCATTACCATGAACATTAAAGCTCATTTTGTTGGGACTAATAGTGAGCTTTGTTTATAAAACACAAAAATGTAAACCTCACAAACAGATTTTTACCTGGTAAAATAATATTTCTGGCATCGTATTAATCTGGAGATGATGTTGGGGTAGATGTCCTGCTGGCCAAATCGAAATTAAAACGTATAATAATCGTACGTATCCAGTCTGGGTTAATGCTTTGATTTCCTCATAATAATCAGCAGACCTGCTTCTTGTAATTGAAGTGTTTTAATCTAAAGAAAAAATAAATAAATGTTTATAAATGCACAACTATAACCAGTTATTTTTACGACTTGTTCTCATTTTGTTTTTTTTAGCCGTTGCTGTTGGTGAGAGGATGTACTCCCACCGGTTTGAGTACAGCCACAGGCGGCAGGATGTGGACAGGAGTTCAAGACACTGGGACGACTATGAGGACAGGTGGGACGACTATAAGGACAGGTGGGAAGGACGGCCTCAGTCCCACAGAGAAGTTCAGCAGGACTCCTGTCGTGAATACAGGGACGGACAGAGCAGCTCGGAGGGGTTGAGCAGAAAATGGGAGTTCAGCGGCGCTCCTAAGGATTCACTGAACAGAGACTGGAGCAGGAAAAGCCCGGTGAGAAGACTTGGAGCCTCGCCTGTTTGGGAAGCACCTGAAAAGAAAAGACGGCCGTACGCCGAGGATGACGACAGAGATTTTAGATACAGATGCGAACCTCTGGAGGAAGCTCAGAACCAGTCCAACGATTTTAAATATGCGCCTCCACGCGAAGGAGATTTGAAACCCAGGAGAACACCTCCAGATTTCAGATCCAGACATCAGCGGGATGAGCTCAGACTCAGAGAGCGGCGCAAGGATTTAGGCTTTTCTGATCGTTTTGGTGACAAAGATTATTGCAAACGGAGGCGAGATTCTTCACGGGAGACGGCACGTTCACCAGATCGCTTCTCAAAGGTCAGTCACAACTTTAAAAGTCTTCAAAACAGTTGTTTTTATTCACAGTGGCACCAGGTTGATGAATTAAATACGTTCTCATGTCAAACAGAATTATTCCCACGCCGGAGAGATGGGCAGCCCCCCCACATCGGCTCGTTATGACGACTATCAGAAGAGAGCAAAGCGTCTGTTAAATGGATCCAGCAGGAAGGTGGGTTTCTTTAAAAAACAAGTAATGTTTGTTTTCTAATCGCTGTGTTGTAAAGAAGAAAGCGGTGATCTGTTTTCTGTCCTCGTCTTTTCTGCGTTTATTTTTATACAGCTGTATTATGTTCTGGTCCCGTCTGTCTGTCTGTGGACATTTTCTTGTCTGAGCTCTAAATTATTAACCCTGTAACAAAGAAATGTCAAACTGCACAGCTGGATAAGGTTGATCCCTATTGATTTCATGGTCAAAGGTCAGAGGTGAGCTCTTTGTGAACCTTGTCTGTGCTCCAACTCCAACTAGGATTATTATTTCATGCTCTGGGTTTTGATTACTGAGTTTCTGGCAACAGACTGTTCCTCCTGTACATTCGGGTCTGTCTTCGTTTATTTTGTTTTTCTTGTTGTCAGCATTCATTCATCCTGTTGGTTTTCAGATGTAACAGAACTCAAAAGTCCCATCGTGTTATAATTTATGATTTAATTAGGTCTTTAAAAGCTCTTAAATTGAACTGAAACTTGCAGAAATCCTCCTCTTGAAAAGTCCAATTTTTTATTTGAGTCCTGATCTGATTTGTGAATCGACAGAAGCAGCTTCCCGCATCCTGCTTTTCCTGCATCCTGCTTTTCTGCAATCTGATAAAAAGGCATAAGTTTGACTGTAAATGATTCTATTATTAGTGCTTTCTGTGTTTCCCGTCAGCCTTCTGAAGGTGACGCCGCCTCACAGAGCTCTTCAGTCCCTGAGAGGAAGTCGTCTGTAGGCTTCCAGCGTTTTCTGGATGTGCTCAACAAGGGCGTGAATGTTGATGCTCTCACGAAGATTGTAAGTCAGACCTCTACAGAAGTCAGTGATGAATACATTTCTCAGTGTCCTTTAGTGAACGCTGTGGATCGTTCATGGTCGCTCGGTTGTCCTGAGAGGCAGCAGGAAGTCCGGCAGCCTGACGGCAGCTGGGGTGGAGGTGCAGGATCCCTGCCGCTGTCCCCTCAGCCTCACCAGCGCTCCTCCAGTCCAAACAGGAGACCTGCTTCTGATGAAAACTTTCCATTGAGCTCCGATGGCAGGGGAAGTCTGAGCAGCAAGTCTCCCTCAGCGGAGAAGGTTACGCTGACGCCCGAAGATGAGGAGAAGCGCAAGCAGATGCGAGACGTTTTGCAGGCCATCGGCGTGGATCTGGGATTTGACGAGCTCGGCCAAATGTCCCACAGGATCCAGGAGCGCCTGTACGGCAAGAAGAACGACGACCATGGCCAAAAGGTGAATCAAGGGAGAAGCTCGAGGCTCGCTTCGAGACATCGAAGTCGGTCATCGTCGTCGAGCAGGTCTACGTTTAGCCCAGTGAGGCAGGACTGTTTGGTGACAAAAGATGATTGTCGACCTCCGAGGTGTCTGACCGAACTGCAGCAGGCAGCTGAATACAACCAGAGGATCAGGAGATCCTTCCAGAACCACAAACACTCTGGGCCCCCGTCTCAGAAGAGCACTGCTGCTTTCAGGGCATGTTCTCCCACGTCAGCTCCAAGCTACACTGTAACCCCGCCTCCTCCTGTACCCCCCATCAACTCCCCACCGCCGTATCCAGCGCCCCCTCCGGGTCTGCCGCCACCTCCTTTCCCCCCCAGCATCGGATCAGGAATTTTTCTTCCTCCCATGCTCCCAAACCCGAATCTTCGTCAAAACATCCTTCCACCCGCGCCGGGTCAAACGGGACAGCTGATGCAGCCACAGCCGCAGCGTTTTACTCCACCGAACGTGAATGTCGTGAACCCCACCCGTAAAAAGAGAAAGCGAAGAATAAGCGCCAGAATGCCCGAGAGGACTCGCTACCTGCAGGTTCTGAAGTAAGGACTCAAAGGTACTCCGTGCAAAGAAGACCGGACAGAATATTCATTCATGAAGAAAGACAGAAAATCTGCACAATGTTTTTCTCATATTGATGGTTAACGTGTCCTGAAATGACAAATTTGTAAGCAAATACCAACGATCACGTGTTTGTTTACCTACGGAAAGTGACTGAAAACAGTTTAATGTTAAACATAGATTCAGCTGAGCTCTTTGTTTTCGCTGAGCGTGGACCCGCATTTCAGAATCTGAGAAACCTGCTGGAGTAAACTCTTTTAAACAGACAACTCTTTTTATTTTTGAGTTCTTACTTCGCAGTGAGTTGTACTCTGAACTAATAATCTGTAATATTTCTGATTTAGTTTCTATTTTCTTTGTAAACAGTCAGAATAAAAGCTGCAAACCTCAACTAACCCAACTGAAGACGATTCTTTTGGGGAAAAGTAAGCGTGTTAAACTAAGAGGGATAAAGTATGGAGTATTTTTTATGACAAATCCTATCAAAGATCCTGAATCAGGATCCGAAGCTCATAACGCCATGCTTTAATAAATGCATGATTATTCATTACTTGTTCCAGTAACGATGCTGATTTAAAGACGATATCTGCTTCTGCTTTTGTCCAACGCGTGTAATAAAGCTCATCCCGCACAGAAAGTTCTGTTGTTGTGGATTCAAACTTCATTTTCTCAAGTTGCTTTACCTTTTTGGTAGACATCTTTGTTGTGCAGACATTTTGTTACAACATAGCTGTAAAACATGATCAGTTTGTTAGTTTGTTAAATTTTCTATTGGTTTAAACACTTGAACTGTATATAATAAAGACAGTTATACAAAAGGATCTTTGGAGATTTGTTTTTTACACTGTTTGTGCTTAAAGGTCTGCCCCCCCCCCCCCCCCCC
>NC_051432.1:28081809-28092152 GCF_001649575.2 Kryptolebias marmoratus
CCCCCCCCGAAAGTCTCAGCTAATGGCCAAAATATACTGATAAACTGTAGTTCTGATATTTTTCACCGAATCGCTGAACTTCACATCACATCACATCAGAGCAAACGATTACCAGTGTTGTTTGTAATCAAAATGATTTCATTACCAGTCCCGGGATTAAGGATTAAATGTTTTAAGTAATTTTTAAAAATCACTCTGTTTGCCTGGTCGGAAGTACGCTAACTGCACAGATTAATTCTCCGTGGTAACTGCAGTTTGTGTCGCTTCTTTTGTGGAACCAAACCGAGGATTTGTTCAGACAATAATCAGAATATCGCAAGTTTTATAAAAAATATACCTCCGGTAAGATATTTTACTTGGTCTTAACCCAAAAACATCAATATACACTTATGTCTTTATGTTTTATTGTGACTGTAAGTAGTTATAAGTGGATAAAACTTTTAAGTAAATAAAACCTGAGTAAAAATGCTTCCTGCAGTTTGTCCTCCCACCGGTAGGGGGCGCTGCAGAAAACCGCATTTTGCCCCAAAGAAACCCTGAACGGTACCTGTCTGTTCTGCGGTGATTTTAATAACTATTGTTTTATATAAAGCAGAAATGTATTTAACATTAGTTTGGGAATTTCTTCTCCTTTATTTTGTATAAAATCGACGGTTTGTCGGCGGTGTTATTAGAGTCGTTCGACCCGGAAAAGAAGGTAAACCTGTTAGCTAGCATTAGCAGCTAAGCTAACGTTTGTGTAAACACCTTTTATTAGTTTGTTCTTCAGCTCACAGATTAACCAATGTGTGCACTGTATATGAATTTTAATGGCGTTATTTTACATTTAACACAGTTATTAACTATTAATTGTTGATTTTTAATTTTACATTAAGTGTGGGACTGATTTCTATACCTTTTTTTATTATTTTTAACTTGCATGTTTATTTCCAACCCTTCAGAGACTCCATAAGCTCCAAGAGGCTGGACGATGAACTCACAGGAGCGGAAGTTCAATGTCCCGGGACTGCAGGGAGGCCCAGCTGTGGAGAAAGCCCAGAGGAAGAGCAGATTTTCAGCTGCTGAGCCTCAGAGCAGCCGTGTTGTTGGGTGGAGGGAATCCGTCCTCCCCCAGAGCCGTAAAGACCCAGAACCGCTGAATAAGGAGGACCCTGAGCTGGAGAGAAAGAAGAAAATGCTTGAAAAGTTAAATGAGAGAATCGTGCACACGAAGGCTGTTATTGTCGACAAATCAGTTGGAGGTTTTGTGAAGGAGCCAGACGTTTGTCGTGGCGAGCCAGTGAATATGTGCAGAGGTGAAGCTCTCAGAGACAGAGTGACGCAGATTTTACTGCAGCATCAGTTCAGCCTTTATTCTAAGGTAAGGAGAAAGTGTCTTGTCTGTAATTTTTGCATTCAGAGGCAAACTAGCTTAAAGACAACACATCATATGCTTTGATTCATCCAAGCGATGAAGCTGGAACCTGCCTCCTTCATAACCAGCTGTTTACAGCAATGTTTTGTCTTCTAATTCTCAGATCCAGGCGTCCAAAGAGAGGCTGAAATTGTCTACCCCAAGGACAGAGAGTTTGCAGCAGGAGCAACATCCGCTGCAGCTCAGAGTGAAGGCGCTGAGGACGTACAGACTGGGTCGCTGCCACACTTTACCGTCCGACAAACACAAGGTTTATATTTTAATAAACACAACACAAACTAAAAAAACACATCCTGTCTGCAAGAATTTGCTGCTTCTTTTGAGCTTGGACGTCTACGTAACAGAGGTCCACATTTAAAATGAAAATATAAGTTTTGTTAAACTATAATTAAGTTTATAACTCTAATCTTTATTTCACCCGGGAAAAAAACCATTGCGATCAAAAATCTCTTTTTACAAGAGAATCCCGGCCAAGACTGGCAGAGGTTACAGAACATTCACAACAGAAACAAAAACATTAACACTGTCGTAGATAAAGTAATTAAAAGATTCCTCAGTTAAAACATTTACAGACATAAGATATTGTACTTTAAAAAAGTACTAGAAATAATAAATAAAGTACTAAGTAAGTATAAAAACTGGACTGAACTGGACTGAGATCACTTCTTACTCACAAAGTTTAGGAAAGTATGCATTTTAGGCCACTTTAAAACAAATAAACATTTATAGACATTAACATGTTTAATCGTATAAGCATGTGAGTGCTTGTGTTTCTGTCTGTTAGTAAAATATCTCACGGATCACTGAACTGATTTTAATGAAACTCAGAAAATATGTATAGTGAATTTTATAGATATTTTATAGATATTGAGCTAAGATTAGGTGTGGTAGTAGCTGAGAGTCACCCCAGCAAACAGACAGACCCTGACTTTGTTTTTTAATATGATTCCTAAACATCCTGCTAGAATCTTTTTAAAGCACGGCAACAATGTTGTTTTAAAGTAGTCTTTAGGTTTCTGTAAAATCCTGGTTTGGATGATTTTAATGACCGTGTGTCTGATGTTCCACAGGTTCCTGATGGTCTTCCTCCTCCTCCTCCTCCCAGCCGGAGGACCAACTCCCCAGCAGAGGAGAAAGGCTCCAGGAGGGGCTTCGAGCGTTTCGTCAAGATGCTCAACGAAGGAGCCGACGCCAACCTGATGGATCTGGTTCGTACAAACGTCAGCGTTCATCACATTTATTTTGAGTTTGATGCAAACTTAAAAATACATTTAACCCTTTTAAAACCGTGGGAATAACCGGTGACACCGCGGCGCATGTCTGTCTGAGTTGTTGTGAAACAGTTTGAATTAGATCTTTGAAGTCTCAGAAATGTTTAATCTGCACTTTTCAAGAATTTATAAAAAGGAAGTTGAAGAAAATTCAATTCAGTTTTTGTCCTTTTCTTCTTATAAACACAGTTTTAGGTATTTAATTACAGAAGAATGGTAACGAAAGTTCTACTTCTCCTGGATAAAAAGGGTGCAAATTATTTACACATAGGGCATTTTTTGACACAATCATTGACAAAAATAGACAAAGACCAGGCGTTTTATTAAATATATCTGTTATTATGGTGCTAAAAGACAGGAATGATTAAACCAGACTTGAAGTTAATAAATTAGGTTTGAACTTCAGAAAGTCATGTTCTTTGCAGATCTCAGAGCAGCTTCAATGTAAAGGAAATACACCTCAGCTCGTTTTGTTTCAGCAATAAAGTTCTTATTAACTTATCTTAAACTGGTGGTGATGTAAAGTTGAAACTTCAAATTTGGCTGTGATGAGGAGTTGCATTAAAGTGGGAGTTAATTCAAGCTTTCTAAAAAAAAGAGGAAAGTAGTCTCTGTCACGAGTCTTCTGCCAAAACCTGAAATAGTCCCGTAGACATAGGAGTCTGTCTTCACCGCGCCATCACGAAGGGATGTTTTGCATTTAGAGAGAAAGCGCCTGATTCAGAGAAACTCGGTGCCGTCTGTGACGTGCCGTTTGAAGCGTCTCCTGAGAGCTCGAGGTTTGTGGTAACAGCTGAGCTCTAATCTGCTGAACCGTTGTCTTCACACAAAGAGGACAGGCGCATTAGGACAGGTTCAAGACGCTGCTGTCTCAGTGTCTCTCTGTGCTTCCTGCTGTCCTCGGGTCATCATCAGGTGAAGTTATCACCTATCATTGAGTCCTGTTTGTAGCTGATATATCCTTACAGCTACAACAGGAAGTAGATGTTGCTAAATACCTGCTTTAATTTGTGTTTGATGTTTCACAGGTTCCTGATGCTCCGCCCACTCGGAGCGTCTCTCCACCTGTGAAACAGGAGAGCAGCTCCAAGAGAGGCTTTGAGCGCCGCCTCGCTGCGCTCAACAAAGGAGTGGGCTGTAAGACTAAAGACACGGTAGGTTTAGAGGCACATTTAGATTTATTTTAGACAAACGATAAAACAGACATTTAGTTTCCAGTTTGTTTAAACGTGTTTTTCTGTCTGCAGTCAAAAAAATCCACCGTTTTTTAATTTAATTTAATTTTACGTCTCAGTACAGAATGAAACGGATCTAAAACCTTACCTGGTTCCACTGAGTCATTATTCATTAAACAGAACCTGGTTCCAGCTCCTGACCCAGCAGCAGAACTCTCAGTGGGTTCCTGGTTGTGGAGGAGTTGTGGCCCACTCTTCTTTCCAGCGTTGCTTCAGCTCATTGGTTCCTGTTTGTCTCTCTCATGGTTGTGGAGGAGTTGTGGCCCACTCTTCTTTCCAGCGTTGCTTCAGCTCTCTGAGGTTCTGGTTCTGGTTCTGGACCATTCTGTTGTAGATTAGCTGCTCTGTTTGGGATCATTGTCCTGTTTGGTCCAAGCTTCAGCTGTTAGAGGTCATTGCTGATGTCTTTCCATCTTGGCGTTGTGTTAACACACACCTGTAGCTCCCGAGCAGCAGGACCTCCTGATCCTGAACTTCCTTGTTTTTGTTTAATGAATGATGATCCAGTGAATCTGTTGGGTGAACCTGTAAAGATCCGATCAGTTTAATATGTGAAACTCTGGAACCCAGAGAGGATTTTAACTTGTTTAGATGAAGCTTTTAGTAAAAGTGAAGTGAAACCTGGTAGAAGTAAAGTTCACGTTTTTGAGCTACAAGTTATACTTTCTCTATATTTGACGTTTCGCAGGTTTCTGATGTCCCGCTGCCTCCTCCCAGCCAGAGCAATGTCTCTCCAGAGAAGGAGAAAATTGCTGAGAAGGGCTTCGAGCGCTTCCTCACCGTGCTCAACAAAGGCGTTAACATCAGTTCGCTCAGCAACATCGTCAAAGATGATCGAGAGGCTCCAGACATTCCTGTGGTTGGTGTGAAAACCAAGTCGGAGCGGTTCCTCAGCAGTGATGGCCAGCCGTCAGGCAGCCGATCCTGCAGCAGAATCAGCAGTGCGGAGTCTAAAACCGACTCCCTGCCTGAAGATGAGGAGGAGAAGGCTTCGACGCAAAGCTCCAGTTTGGACTCCGGTTGTCAGTCAGAGTCTCCCCTGACCAGGAAGGAGAAGAAGGAGAAGGAAGAGGAAGAAGACAGCGCAAACTTAGACGAAAAGTGCGAACAGCTGCAGAGCATTCTGAATAGCCTGGGCTTGAATCTGAGCTTCGAGGATCTGAGCAAACTAACAAATCGCACTGAGGAGCGGCTGTACGGAAGGAAGAGCGACGAGAAGGAGAGGCCCGACGGCAGGAAGGAGCAGGAGATCAAAAACAACAAGAAGTCACGCTCCTCCTCTTCCTCCTCCTCCTCCTCTTCTTCCTCCTCCTCCTCTTCTTCCACTTCTAGGTCTAGAAGTTTCAGTCAGAGTCCCTCTCGCCATCGACGTCACTCTCACAGCAAGAATCAGCGCAGCCGTTCCCGTGAAAGAAGCAAAAATCAGCGCAGCCGTTCCCGTGAAAGAAGCAAAAATCAGCGCAGCCGTTCCCGTGAAAGAAGCAAAAATCAGCGCAGCCGTTCCCGTGAAAGAAGCAAAAATCAGCGCAGCCGTTCCCGTGAAAGAAGCAAAAATCAGCGCAGCCGTTCCCGTGAAAGGAGCCGAGATCGTCTCAGGCACCAAGACAGGAGGGAGTCACAAAGACATGGCCTCAAAGACGATACGTTTTCTTTTCCTCATGCTTCAGACTACAACTTATACCAGTACGCCCAGTACGTTAACTACTGCAACACCTATGGGGGTGCTATTAACCCCTACTGGTTCTATCATCAAGACAAAAGCAACCTTCTTCCCGTTTCGCCGGAACAGTACAGCGTTCCTCAGCACAGCAGGGATAGCTCTGCTCCGACAAATAAAAGCGTCTACCCTTATCCTGATTATGGCGCTTTTAGAGACTTTATGGCATCAATGAATCCAGACTTGTCTTTAAGTGAAGGTCAGAGTGGGATGGGCTCTTCGCGCTGCCTGACGGTCGTCAACACCGATGAGTCAAAGCGCCGTCATCGGAGGCAGTTTTCGCCATCTCAACAGCGCAGGAGAGAGGCCGGATATCGCAGAGAGCTGAGCGAGGAACGGTATGAAAGGAGGAGGAGGAGGAGGTCGTCGTCTGAAGGGAGAGAAGAGTCTCCAGAGGAGAAGAAGAAGAAAAAGATGGGACCCACAGAGGTGATCGCTTCAAAGGTGAAAGCCTTACTGGGGAGGGGGCGGAGCCCTGAAGCTGAGCAGTCAGAAGACCAGAAGCCGCCGGAGGAGAAAGTCGACGGGGGAGGCGAGCTGACGGCGGGCTCGAGCCGAGCCAAGTCCAAACCAGGTCCTGTGAAACCGGCTCCGGTGCCTGCACCCAAACGGCCAGAAAATAAGAAATCCCAGATCGAGGAGGAGATAAAGTCGAGGCTGAGGGAAAAGGTTGGTCCAAAGACGTCCGTTATTACTCAGCTCGGGTCTGGAGAGAGTTTGTTTCCTCCAGTTGTTGTTTCATTTATGTTTCGTTTGTTTTCCAGCTTCTGGCTTTCAACCAGAAGGCGAAGGAGATGACGCAGCCGCAGAACTCAAACCCCAAGAAGCCTGCAGACCTGCTGGCCTCGGAGCTCACCTAATGTAAGGAAACAGCTTCTTTACGGCTAACAGGTCGTGTTTTTTTTTGTTTCCAGCTTCAGGAGGTAATGTTAGGCTTCAAATAAAGAGGGATGAATAAATATACACGCACCAGTTATAAGTTTTTTATCATTTTATTATAATTTAAACAACCTTTCCCAACTGAACCGCATTAATCTTGTGTCAAATTGTTGCTTAAGATAAAATAAAAATACATTGAAGTTACAGGTTGTTAAAACTAAATGAATAAAATAACCAACCTACAGTATTTATATAAATTAACTAAGTTAAGTTAATTTATAAAGTTGAATAACTCTTATTTTTCTTCTTTCTTCTCAGAGATCTGTGGACCGTGGAGACATGTTTATACGAGCCGACTGAGAAACTCTCATGTTTAAAGTTTTATTTTCACACAGAATCTCACCTCCATCTTCACGTTTCAACTGAATCTTTAAACTCTAAAAACATATTTTTTATTTCATGTTAAATTCTGCTTCACAGTGAAACGGTTTTTACTTTAATCACCATTTTGTCATCCTGGTTCTAGTTTTTCTTCCCCTCTTGTTTACATTTCTTAACTCTGAATCTTTTCTGTTTATTGTTTTTTTTTTTTGTTAAAGATCCATATTTTTGTTTGGGGTCATTTCTTGGCTGCTAATCTGAGTAAACTTCACAGGAAAACCTTTAAAGGCTGTGGATGTTTCTTTGTTTTTTGTTGTTTAGGCTCATTATAAACCGTCTGAGCTTTCATTCAGTGACTCCAACTGTTTATCTTTATTATCACTGAATTTCTGCCATATTTAAAACTATAAATAGATGTTTTCTTTAAGTTTCTCTCTCAGGAGGGATTAGGTAACATCTTCATGCTGACTCATTTTGTAGATAAATAAGTTTGTTATAAATGTTGAAGAAAATAAAATAAAAAAATCTCCAAAGTTTGTTGTTTTTTACTGATAAACCGAAATCTTTACTATCGTCTGAAACAGATCACCGGAACAGTTTTAAACATTTAGCTCCTGTTTTTAATTTAAAGTTTTGTTGTTTTTAAAGCTGCCTTTCTGCTCTTCTTATTATCAAATCATTCAGGTACGACTTCTATTTTTTTATAACTTTTATACTTTTTAGCTAGCTTTTTGCTAATTTAGCCTTTAGCTACATATTCAATTTCCAAGACCAGCCGAACTCCTGGTGGAACTCTGATTTAGATTATTTATAGTTTTTGTAGAATTCACAGGAACTTAAAGTACTTCAGCTGATTTTTTTACACAGAATAATTTCCTGTAATTCAAAGTAAACTGGCTGAATGTTTATACCTTCAAATCAAAAGTAAACAAACTGAACTCGTCTTTATACTTTTTATTTTTATACACATATTTAACATTTATCCATGTTATAAAACTGACTGAACACATTATTTCTCTTTCCAGTGAAACGTGTCGGGCGTCAGTTTATGGGGAGTAAATTTTAGGAAAATAAAAGCACAAAGTTTCAAATAAATTACTGAAGCCGTCAGCGGCGGTCGGTCGTCTACAGCTCGTCTTTCTCCTCTCCCTGACAGAAGCAGGCGGCTCTCTGGCTGTTCATGTAGGGTCTGCAGCCGAGGGTCCACACCGTGTTGAACAGGGTGTCCGCCACCGTTTCACAAGCTGCAGAGGAGAGACGGTCAGAGATCCGAGGTCAAACCTTTCAGCTCTTATTTAATCGGGACGGAAAGAAATAATCTGGTCTCTGCTGGGTCTGAAAGTGACTTCAGATTAACGCAGAGTGACGTCATTTATTTAACTGAAACCAGACTAAATACATGAGCTGTGTCGTGGTTTTCTGTGTCAGTCTTTCACATCTCTGAGGTCATTGCTAGTGTCTTTCCGCCTTGGCGTTGTGCTAACACACCTGTCTGCTCCTGTCTACAGGTGATCCCCTGATAAGCAGAAGATCAGCAGCTCCTGGCTGAAATGATGCCACGGTGTAACGTGTCGATGTGTTAAAGACCCGGTGAGGAGGAGATTATTTCTTTCCGTCTGTTGAGATACATAAATCTTTAATCTGTGTGGGAGCAGATGTTAAAGGTTGGATCGGAGCTGACCTTCGACCTTTGACACGAAGCCGAGGCTCTTCTTCAGGTCGGAGCAGATGCTGTGGAGGCACCAGCGGAACTTGGAGTCGCAGCGATATTTGTTGGAGCCACAGGTGTCGTAACACATGTCCAGCTGGTTGCAGCACTTGGTCATAGCGGGGATCCCCACATCCATCTGATGCACGACAAAACAAGAGCAGCGAGTTAAATCCACAACATTATTAAAACTTGATTCTGTTAGCAGCCAAAAGCAACACATACGGAGCATTTTTCATGTTTCAACCATCTGGTTGAAAACAAAACATCTGAACATGTCAGCTGTTCCACTGAAAGGTAAATACAACAAAATTCAGCTTTGTTTTAGCTGGTTTCACCTGCACATTCAGAGGTGAAACCTTCACTTTTTATAACTTCAAAATGTTTTTCTATTAATAACTAAATTAATTATTTAAAGTATTAAAAGATCTTTATGATTAAATGTACCTGAACCTCAAATTTGAGCTGTTTTACTGGTTTGATGAGGAGAATATTTAATGTCTGACAAATATTTAGAAAGCTTAATATAATTTAGAGTCATTTTTTAAAATATTAGTATTGATAAAACAGATGAAGTTACCCCTTCTGGAATAGGAAGACCAAAGAAGTAGGAGCTGCAGCCGTCAGGCTCGGGCATCTTGTATCCTTGACGAGGAAGAGGAGCTTTACCTGCAAATAAACACAGAATAATCAGATTTTTGACACATCCCCCAGTCACCAATCACACCCCTCCACCAGCCAGTTTAAAGTCCAGATAAGGAGGATAAAAACACAATAAAAAGCAAAGTGAATCCACCTTTTTAATCAGCAGAAGGACTGATAACTTCAATTTTACAGTTTGAAATTAAAATATCAGAACAGATTTCACTGTAAACTTGATGTTTTTGTGTCTTAGTGGGGAAAGCTGTTAAATTGAAGACGATCCTTAAACAGTTTATGTGAAATAAAACCAAAAATGAGCACAAATTTCTGTTATTTCTGCAGGATTTTTCTTTTCGTCCGCATTGGGTTTAAAGAGTGAAGTGAGCCACAGGTTTCCAGGGTCAGGATCAGTCTGTAAAACAAACATTTAAAGGTTTTAGTCACCAAATCTGCAGCGGTACTGGCACACTCCGTCCCGGCCGCCCATGAACTCCAGCATGGAGTCAAAGTATCCGCTGACCGCCTCGAAGCCTCCTCTCAGGGAGTTCATCCCCCACTCCTCGTCCTCCTCCTCGCCCGGCTGGGTGCCGTCAGCCGGGGCAGCCGGGGCAGCCGGGGGGGGGTCAGGGTCCCCGGCCTCCTGAGCGGCAGATCCGAGGGCCCACAGGCCCAGCAGCAGGGGGACGAGAAGGGCCCGGCGGGTCATCCTGTGGCTCCGGCGGCTCCGTTTGGACACAGCTCGGTCTGAAGCTGACAGCGTGAGCCGGACTTTGAGCCAACTCTGGGGCCTCACACGTGGAGGAACAAAGTCCAGCTTCTATCTGAGCCTGAGGTTTTATCACCGCTGCTGACTGATGAGTTCAGCCTCGGTGCGTGCATCACTTCCTCCTCAGAGAGACGAGGATGCTGCGAGGTCTGCGGTTGGTGCTGACGTGCCGGCTGAGTCTGTGAAGTTCACAAGGTGAATCAGGGTTCATAAGGAGCATCAAGGAGCATCAAGGTTCATCAGGGTACATCAGGAGCATCAAGGTGCAGCAGGAGCATCAAGGTGCATCAGGAGCATCAAGGTTCATCAGGAGCATCAAGGTTCATCAGG
>NC_051432.1:28093715-28097267 GCF_001649575.2 Kryptolebias marmoratus
CGGCGTGGAGGCCAACGACTGAGCACGGCGGGTCTCTGGAGCTCCACATTCGTCTGACAGCTGCTGCAGCCGGCCCGGCGCTCTGAGCAGGCAGCAGGAAGGCCACCCCGGTCTGGGTCCTGGCTTTAGGACCCGGCTGAGCTCTGAGTGGGGGCGGTTGGGTGGAACAGGAGGCCGGCAGAGCCCTCTGACTGAAAGGAAACGCCTCTGGATTCTCCAGCAGCAGAAATCTGCTGAATCCTCAGAGCCAGAACTGTTTTCATGTTCATCCATGTTTTCTGGCATCTACTCCTGAAGACGTCAGCATTTAGATACTTTTAGGTGTTTATAGCTTCAGCTCCGTTCCTGACTCGATGTTCAGTCTGTATTTTCTGTTTGAAATGCTGAACAGGTTCACGTTTACAGCCTGTAAACTTATAAATACAGAAAGTTTTATTCTTGCCTTTTGATAACTGCCTTTCTAACTTGTTTATGATTTTTTTACGTAATAAAATAAAGTAAATTGTTTTTTTCTGTTTGCTTTATTCCAAAGTGAACATTTTAGACTTCAAAACTGTTTGCTCTGATTTTTTTAAGCAGAATTCATGAGTTTAACAGACAAAACTGAGGATTTCAGCTCCAACAGGATGATTCCTAAGACATTATAGCTGAACTATCTTACAGCAGATCTCTCAGGTGTTTCCAGGATTTTTTATTTTCCTATTTCTGTTTTTTAGGCCTGAAACTTTGGAGGAACGTTCATCAAATCCAGTTTAAAACATTAGAAAGAAATCTGGCTTCTGTATGTTTTACTGTTATTAACTCAGTCCTGTAAACATTTATAGTTTCTTAGTTGTTTCACTGATCAAAAATTTAGAAAAATCTGAGACCAAAACGAGGAAAAGTAAAACTTTGAAACGGTCTTAATAAATGAAGTGTTTAAAACAGATTCCTCACCTTTTACCTGTTTTACAAGCATTTAATTAAAGTTGAAAGAAGCAGAATTAAAACTAAAATCTGACAGAAAGAGGAAACCATTTTGCTGGAAAACTTTAAAACAGGTGATTCTTAACGTTAAATTTCCCAGTCTGACAGAGTCGTTACTGGAAACGATTAAAACAATAATTAGACTGAATCAGAACGACACAATCAGCCGAACAGGACGACTCGCACCCTCCACGACATTTTCACTTTTATTCTCAAACTTAAAAAAAACAAAGAGACAGACAGAAAACTCTTCTTCACTCCTTGAACTTCCACTCCTGCCGACACATGGGGCACTGCTGCTGGACCTGCTGTGAGTTCAGCCACTTCAGGATGCAGTGCATGTGGAAACAGTGGGAGCACTGACCCCAGACCAGCGGGCAGTCGTCTCCGGGGACCTTACCTGCAAAAACACAACTCAGGTGAGGAAACTGCAGAACACCTGAAGGAGCTCCGGTGTTTTTAAACCCGTTTCCTGAAACATTTACGCAGCTAGAATCTGTTTCCATCCCATCTCCAATCAGGAACATCTGAGATGTCCAAACATCCACAAATCATTTTAAACTATTCGTTTTATTTCTGGACCGATTTAAAATCAAGAATAGCTGCAATAAAAAACAAAAGTATGAAGGAAATTATAATTAAAGAGCTGAGAACCTTTAAAACAGTTTATTTAGTTTTTCTCTCTGACATTAAAGGTAGACTTTAAAGTGTAATAAAGACGCTTTATTTAAGTTAATTTCTAATTGATGATTTAAGACTTTAAAATGTCTTTTTGTCCCCCAGATTTTATGTTGATATTTGATCCATATTGATGTCAAAATGTTTGCAAATTTACTGTAAATAAAACTGCTGAAAAGATGGACAGCAGGAAACAAAACTTCAAATTCTGTTTCTCTGACAGGTTAAGCAAACATGAAAGTGTTACCTGAACTACTGAATTATGGTGATGTGCAATGCGGGTACGCACTCAATGTAAACAGAGCACTTTAATGCTGGTTTTACAGATCTGACTGTGACTCGGTGCCACCTCTGTCGGACGGGCTTCAGAACCGGAAAGCAGCCCGGTTCGGGTACTCACAGTCCGGGCAGCAGCCGTTGAAAGGCATCCTGCAGATCCCGCAGTTCTCGTCGTTGGCCACCCACAGCCAGGAGGCCACCCCGTTCCACTGACGGACCTTCACCTTCATCCTCCTCCTCCGAGGCCCAAACCGCACTTCAGCCGAAGGGAGGGCTCAGTCCTCCGTCTTCTAATACCCGGAGAAATTAAACCGTCTTTAAGTCAAACAGGAATCCACCATCGCGCTGAGCGGCTGTGATCGGTTAGTGGTTAGCAGTTAGCAGCGGTTAGCAGTCATCACCTTCCAGGAGCTTTACCGCCACGAACCGAACTGATCCCGAAACAAAATGTTCACCACAATCCACAGAGAAAATATAGCTGTGTCCTTCTGATGCACAACATCCGTAAAGTTAGACTTTCTATTTTATTTAACAGATATTTTTAGGACCAAATTACCACCGATCAGCTATATTAGCCTGATTAGCTTAGCCTCCGTGTTAGCAGCGGTTAAACGGCACTCGGGAACGTTAGCGCCCCCCGCTGGACGGAATCTGGAACAAACTAGGAGGCAGGAAAAAATAAATACAGATTTTTATTTATCTTTTTATTTTACTTATACAAATCATACAGGTTTATGTAAACATATATTACACATTGTGAGCAGATGGAATTACAGTGAGCACAAACAGTTAAGGCCACATAACAAAATCAATATATTAAAATCCTAAATAGCAACAGGAGCCACATTAAAATAAAGTTTCACAATCCGGTTATGAAGCTTTTGTGCTTTTTGTGATTTGCAAATTCCCAAAGAATCTCTTAAAAACGTCAAGTCGTTGAGAAACACAATAAACACTCGCTTAGTTTTGGCAAATTTACATTTATGAACAAAAAGTTAGACCAAAATGAACAAATTTTTATAAAGGTGTTCACAAAATCTTTGCATAATGTAGATGTAGATTTCCATCGAGTAATTCCTCCTCTGTCCAGCAGAGGGCAGCACCTAAACCAGTAATTCCTCCTCTGTCCAGCAGAGGGCAGCACCTAAACCAGTAATTCCTCCTCTGTCCAGCAGAGGGCAGCAGTTAAGCAGTAATTCCTCCTCTGTCCAGCAGAGGCCAGCAGCTAAACCAGTAATTCCTCCTCTGTCCAGCAGAGGGCAGCACCTAAGCCAGAAATTCCTCCTCTGTCCATCATAGGGCAGCAGTTAAGAAGTACATCCTCCTACGTCCAGCAGAGGGCAGCAGTTAAACCAGTAATTAAGGATAAGGGACTCTTTTGAGGATCAAAATGTTCATATTTAGACCCGAGAAAACTGATGGTTTGAGAGAGGGGTAAAGGAAGCCATCTATGTCAATAGAGAGAAAACAAAATTAAACAGGGAGAGTGAGAACAATTGGCAAGCTATCCAGCTTACATCACATCTCAGTTTTCAAAGCTCAACTCCACACGCTCTATTTCTAAATTGAGAAAGCTCCTCGGATGAGAACCGAAACATCTTCAACTACAGAGTAGATGTCCAGTTGTTT
>NC_051432.1:28097367-28152655 GCF_001649575.2 Kryptolebias marmoratus
AAAACACCACAGGGTAAACTCAGAAAGGGTTTTAGGTTTCATCCTACCTCTGCAGTTTTGAAGGTAAGTCATGACGGTTGATTTGTGTCTCAAACCATCCTTGTAGTTCAAATGCCTATCAGGCAAAAAATATGGCTAACGGAATAACAGCGACACTGCTACAGATCTATAACAGACACCAGCTGAGAGACCGGTTAAAATGAGACGTTCAAAGTTCTGCTGAACACGTTCTAATCTTATTTCAATAAGTTCAACCCTTTTTCACCCTTACTCTTACTTCACTACATGCTTCTGCACTTACTAACATATTCTGACAACACTCTTCTCCAGGGGTGCAGATAGGACTTTTGAACTGGGGGGACCAATCTGTCAGCAAATGATTTCAACATAATAAGTGTGTTTTTTTATTTTTATCTGGGATTGTTACATTTGTGTACCACTGAAACTCAACATTAGTCTTCACACAAATGCTGGGCTCCCTACGCACACTTAAATGTAAATTAGTCAACTTAACAGACCAATATTATTAATGTTAATTCTGTATTTGTATGGAGGGATGGGGGGGTAAGGATGAATCGGTGTCACCATAAATCTGGGGGGGGGTCATGTTACCTCGTGTTCTCAGTGCCATCTGCGCCCGTCCTCTTCCTGAAGCAGTAGGAGCAAAACCTGCACTGTTCTGTTGTTGGTGGCACAAAAAACACTGTCAGTCCTGTTCGTATGCATCTCATCTGGGGTGAAAATGAAGTTCAAATTTAAAATTAGTTTAAGAGGCCTAACTCTAACATACGAGTCAGACAGGCATAAAACTTAACAGATAAACTATAGTGTGTGTTGATACGACAGACAAATAAGAAAATTAAAAAAATTTTATAGGACTTTTCTGTTCCTGTTCCTTTAGTCAAATCTATGAACAATGGTAAAAGATTGAATAATCTGACAGTTTATTTATTTGTTTGTATGTTTATTTATTTCTGTATAATAGTAAAAAGTGTGTATCTGCACTGTCCGCAGCAGCAGGGGGCGCTGATGCGTCACAGAGCTCCCGTGTAACAGCCATAATGAGAAGAAGAAGAAGCCTTTATCACGTTTTTAAACTTCAGCCGCAGAGACATGTAGATGTAGCTCAGTTTACTTGATTTATAGGTGGAACTGAAACACCTCCAGTCCGCAGATTAAAGCAGGTAACATTTAAACCTGAAAAAGGTAAAATTTTATCTTCGTGGCGGAGTTTTTACAGCTAGCATAGCGCTAGCATCGTAGCGCGCGCCGCTGCTAAGGTTTGTTTACTCCTCAGGTTCTCCTCTAAACGAACTTTAATCTGGATAAAATGGCTTTTTCAAACCTGTTCTCCAAACTGGCTGCTATTCATGAAGATGTGAGGAGTCCTGGACGGCCAGACTTCACGTTTAGGTGATTAAAACTATTAATATGATTTCTTTAATGAGCAACAATGTCTGATTCAGTCGTTGTTTACATTTATGTTTGTAATTTTCAGGAGCAGAACTGAGAATCATGGTGGTACAAGAGGCAGAAAGAGGAAAACACAGGCTGAACAACACGACTCCTACAGAAAGGTGAATTAAAATCATTCACCTGAGAGGCAGAAAAAACTGCAAAAGTCTGCAGCAACAGTTTTGGTCTAATTCTTGCACCATTTCCAGAGTTTTTGTTCGGATTTAAAACCATTTAACTCTGATGTATGAATCATTCAGGCATAAAGACACAAACCAGTGTTATCTGTACATAACTTGGCAAAGAACCATTTAAAACTGGATCTCTTTACCAACAGTCTGTCACAAAGACACAATTTATTTCTGTCTTTATTTGAATCTGTAGAAAAAAAATCCTAAAAATAACACACCTTGTTGGTTTTGCACCAACAAGGTCATTCAGACAAAATTTCAGTTCAGTTTGTCTTTAAAAGAAAAATCTGAACAACCAGAACAGAAACGAAGCGTCAGGCCTACAATAAGCTGTCTCCAGACGATGATCAGTATCTGAAGTCGTGTCTTTAAAGCAGGAATAAATGTCATCAGGTGTCTAGATTCAGTTCAATTCAATTCAAAAATACTTTATTAATTCCAAAGGGAAATTAAATGTTGTTGTAGCTCATAATCCTGCTTTTGTTAAAGAGTTGATGGCTGTCGGCAGGAAGGGTCTCTTGTAGCGGTCTGTCCTCATTTGTCCTCGGTCCTGGTGTCCTCAAAGAGCTCCACCAGGTAACCCTTGCTGGTCTCCTACGGAGCCATGATGGCCGAGCTCTAGAAGCTCAGGTTGGTCTTGAAGTCCTGGGCGATCTCCTGGACCAGGTGCTAGAAGGGCAGCTTCTGGATGAGCAGCTCAGTGGACTTCCAGTATCGGTGGATCTCCCTGAGAGCCTCGGTCCCGGGCCTGTAGAGATGAGGCTTCTTCACTCCGCCGGTGGTCGGGGCGCTCCTTCGGGCAGCTTTGGTGGTTAGCTGCTTCCTGGGAGCTTTACCTCCGGTGGATTTATGGGAGGTCTGCTTGGTTCTGGCCATGACTGGAGTTCAGGGTTCTTCACATTTAACACTTGTTGTCATGGTTACGCATCATAACAACATGTTCAAAAGTAAAAAGGCTTTAGTAAAAATCCTTCCAGCTACACACCATCCAATACCAGAGGAAGTAATCATCCAAAAAAAGTGATTTACATCAAGAAAAAAAGAGGAATAAAGTTTTCAAAAGCAATATCTCAAAAAAAATGGAACAGAGCTACTCCAACATGCAGCCACCTTGAGCTGCGCAATTCTAGATTACTCAAGAACTTGACCAAAAATCACTTGTAACAGATTGAAACCAACGTTTACAGCCGTCTGTAAAACAAGATGGAGGCTCTGGAATCATCATGAAATCAGAAGATCTGAAATCTTTACAGAGATCTTTACAGATGCACTTAGGGAACATGCTATGATAGGATGAACCAGAATATGAGCCATCTGAGTTTTCTTGTTTGTTTGTTTTTTACAGAAGAGATGTTATGAGATGGCTTCTGGTACCAATAACTCACCGGCCCAACATCACCAGAAGCAGAACACTGAGAGCCGTTATTCTCCTGCCGAGGGAACGAGAACTAATCCCAGCTTTAAACCTGATTACAACAAGACACAGAGCTGCGATGGTCTGAATTCTAAAACCAGTTGTAATGTGAAGAAGAAGAAGAAGAGACAGAAGAGAAGGAAGATGAAGCATGAGCAGTGTTGTAGATACAGAGAGAGATCTGTGAACAGAGAAAAAAGATATTTACCCAGAAAAGACAGAAGAAACGAGCAAGTAAACAAGATTTTACTCTGTTAGGTTAGGTTACACTGTGTGCTCTCTTTGAAATGTATTTTATATTTCTGCTCACCTCCTGTCTTGTGACATTAAGGATAAACCAAGATTCATGACTCAGGAGTTCAAGGAGCAGAATGCTTTGCTGGTGGACGGACGGCTGGTGTGTCGACACTTTCTGAACGGGCGATGCATCAAGGCAGGTTAAACCGAAACATACAAGTTTACTTCCAGGATGGTGGCTCAGTGTTCCTTACGCTGCTTTCTTTCCATTTTTTTATTATCTGCAGGAAGACAGGTGCCAGCTGTTACACATTCAGGGTTGCAACAATATGATTAAAGAAGCCTGCAAGTTTTACATCCAAGGATTCTGCTTAAACGGAGAGAGCTGCATTTACATGCACAATATCCTTTCACTCTGTCAGGAGGGAACGTCATTACGCTGAATCATCTTCTCTCAGTTGTTCCCTTTTCAGGGGTCTCCTGAGAGAGTCCTCTGTCTTCTGTGTCCTCTGTCCTCCATGTCCTCTCTAACTGCATCCATATCTGTCCTCTTTGTCTCTAACATCCTTCTGTCCCTCCTCTGGACATGTCCAAACCGTCTCAGTCTGTCCTCTCTAACTTTATCTCCCAGTCCTTCAACCTGTGCTGGACCTCTGAGGACCTCATTCCCGATCCTGTCCATCCTCATCCCTCCCAAGGAGAACCTTAACATCTTCAGCTCTGACACTTCCTGTTCTGTCTCCTGTCTTTTTGTCTCCAAACTACACAGCAAGTCATTACACTGAAGAATGTTTGTTTTTCTTTTACTAAGCTGCACAGTCAATTCCTTGCAAGTTTTTCCACAGAAAAGGAAAATGTGTACAAGAAGCAAACTGCAGGTTTTCTCACGATCCGCTTAACGACGTCACAGAAAAACTGTTGGATGAGGTTTGTTACAGAATGTGGAAACTAAAACCTTTAACACGTGTTTGATAATCGTCCATTCCTGTGAGCTGAATAGATGTTTTTGTTTTTGTTGTTGTAGATGTTAAGGCAAGAAAAGATGTATTATGAAGGAACAAAAGAAGATAAAGAGGAGGAGACAGAAGCAAACAAGAACCCTGATCTAACAGAACCACTCAGGTATAAACACACAAACCTGTCTGATGCATCTGTTTGAGTTCATTTACTTCTTTTAGTTTTAATCATTTTCCCACAAGAGGATTTTCATGGTTTCACCAAAAACAGCTTTAATTTCTCAACAAAAGAGGATTTTAGCTAAAAACTCTGGTATGAAAGACATGCAGCAGAATTTAGGATGAACTTTTATCTTTTTTTAAATTTTCTAGGCCGAGTTTTTACAACAGCGCCAACACCGAGAAGGAAGCAAACCCGCGTGAGACAGGAGGTTCTGTGTCAGAGTCTGCTGAACCTCACGGCTCTCCATCAGACGACCCAAACCACCAGGAACCGGTTTGTTACTCGGTGGAAGCCGTGCTCGGACCTCAGCTGTCCAGGACTTTCTCTAGTTTCTCTAAAACTCCTCGAAGTCAAGAATCCTCATCGTTCCTCCAAACATCTTCTGATCAAACTGTGAGCTTTTCAAAACAAAATGAAGTTCCCTATTCTGTGGATTCTGTCCTCAGATCATGGAAATCAGTGGAAAATTCTAACTTTGGACCAACACCTTCTTTTTCTACTACATTTTATAACCCCAGAATGGTTTCTGGGGCAGTTAAAGATCCACAAATTGAGACAATATCACAAAATGCCAAATGTACATCAAACAGATCTCAGGAGAACATGTCCCGGAGCTTTTTATCTTATGGAGCGAAAGCTGACGTGATTTCAGACGCTTCTTCTGATGCTTTTCTCTCATCTGAGGATCCAAAGAAACAGGAAGTTAAACTGGAGTTGTCTGCAACCTCCAGAAGTAAGGAAAGCACAAACCTGCTCACAGGAACATCTTCTGAAACATCTGCAGGACATCCACCATCTCCTCCTTCAGCTGTTAATGAGTTTAAAGGAAAAGTTGCTGCTTCTGCTGAACCTTTAACCACTTCTGTTAATAAAAGCGCCACCAATGTCGCAGTTCATCATTTCGCAGTGAAACAACTCGTTGAGATTCTCCAAAACTCTAAAAAGAAACTATCTGCCGTTAAACCTGCTGCATCTAAAATCCCCCCGAAGAGTTGGAGTAAACCGTCACATCAAGCTGGATTAGATGAGACCCAGAAGAGCCTGTTCAGTCGACGTTCTGCCAACTCGCCCACTGACTGCGTGACTCCATCTGCTCCGGCTCCTTCTCAGAGTTTCGTCAAACCCGAGCGGTCTGCTGGTATCAAAGGAAGCTCCTCGGCCTTCCTCTGCCTTTTTGCAACGCCTCTCAGTGCTTCTCTTCCTAGTTTTCAGTTTCAAACTTCCCTCCCTGCAACCCCTCCCTGCAGTCAGCGCTCAGCAGAAACACCCAAACCCGACCCTGAACCAACAGATTCTTGCTTCAAGTCCATCTCATCCGGGCTCAGAACCGAAGGCAGACTGACTCCTCTCAGGCAAACGTCTCCTGCAACCTCCCGGAGTCTGAAAACTGAAAGTGCTGCAGTGAAGCAGGAGGTGACTCCAGTTTCCGGTCGATCTGAGTCCTGCGGCGAGCCACTGTCGGGTCAGGCCGAGCAGCAGCCGTCAGACGTTTCATCCCCCAGAGGTGAGGAAACGCTGCACAGACAGGCTTCATGCAGCTGAAATACGGCCGCTGGTAAAGCTGCGTTTTTCTTTTTGTGCTTTGTTGTAGAAACAGCGTCAGATTCTGTCCTGAAAACCCTTTTTCTGCATCTGAAGCCATACCAGGAGGATGGAGAACACCAGGACCGCAGGCAGAGCTTCGTCCACCCGGGTTTGACCTCTACTTTTACCTTCTGAAGACATTAAATCTTAAGCACTTCATGATTCGATTCAATCTCGATTCAGAGCTGGTTAGCTCTGAAACACAGAGACAGAAATACACATTTATACACTGAAATTATCATTCCTTGTTTTATATAAATAAACACTGATAAATATATTTTATCCCTCATAAAGAGCAGCCGCTGACCAACAATTAGCACTGGAAGTTTTAAAGTCACCACTGAAGACGGTCATGTTCTGATAACTTCAGCTGTTATTTACAGTCAGATATTCTAAAGATTAAAAGTCGTGAAAACACAGATTTGTTTCAGGAACTCTGCTTCTTCGAAATTTGATTCAGTTGTCTGTGTCTGCAATGCATCTAAAAATACGTTTTAACCTCCATCCCTGGCTGCCGTACTTGGAGAATTTAACTATCTGTTGGTGATTTCAGATGGGGAAAAAGAGGAGAGGAGCAGCACGGAGAACATCGTCTTCACCCAGCCGAAGAAGAGAAAAAAGAAGAACCTGGTGTGTATTTTACTGTCTGAGAGAGAGCAGCTTTTATCACCCGCTGCCATGAAAGGTTGCAAAATATCTCACGAACCACTGGACAGATGTGAACACATCTCTCAAAGTAATCATCGGAAGTTCATCTACAACTAATTAACTTTTGGAGTCCACCTGATTTAAGATGGCCGCCACAGCTACACAACCTTAGCCAACACAATTCAGTCATCCTCATCACAGCTCTGAACGCTAACAGGTCACACAAGATCTGTTTAAAACAAAACGTAAACATTAGTTTTATCGTTTAAATGATTAATTTAATCTCCTGAATCTGTGGCCTCCTCGACCTGACGCCGGGCGGAGGTCAGTTTGCTGAAAGGATTCAAAGAGTCCTCTAAAAATTAAAATATATAAAAACCAGTCGAGCTGTGGAATAAAACCTGAAAAGCATGAACCAAAACGGTTTAATTTAAAGAAGGATCTTTATGGAGTTTATATCCAGCGACTGATTTAACTGCAGCTTCAGGATTTGTGACAGAAAGGTGCCTGTGTTGTTGTTGTTGTTGTTTGTTGTTGTTTTGATCTCATTTGAACCACAAGGAGCAGTTTTTTTTTTAAAGTAATGTTTATTTCAAAAAACGCACCTTCTTCTCCTGGAGTTATTTCAGTAGTTCTTCTGAGTTTGTTGTGTTTTCTTGATAAATTAACGTCTGTTTTTCCTGACAGCTGGCCGTCGCCCCTCAGGCTCCTCAGAGCTGCTCCGAGTCACCAGGAAGGTCGGCGGTCACCTGTCCAGGTACGGCCGAGCCTCGGGTGATGCACGGCTTCCCGTCTGAAGCGGGGACTCGTCACAGCCGCCTGGCGAAGCCGCCGTCGATGGATGGAGACGGGCTGAACGGAAACGCCGTGGTGACGCCGTTCAGAGACCTCTTTAAGTCTTTAGACGCCGCAGTTTTCCACGACCTCTGAGTCCTTCGGGCTGTTTGAGGTAAAAACACAAAAACTGAGATTAACTGGACTCATTTTCTGTCAATCACGTTACGATGCACTCCCTTGTTTTATTTCAAGCTTGTGATGCATATTTTTTGTACAAATATTACCAGTTTTCATTGAGTTTATCAATAAAATTTAAGATGTATCATAGGAGAGTAACTGTATGCCTTAGTCTCGGTTTGAGTCACTTCCTGTATTTTCTGCCTCCCAGCAGCCAGCGTTGAACTCGGGTGCAGCGCTTCCCTACATGAAGAGGGTTGTGCAGACGTTTAGACATATTTATCTTAGCAGCAAATAATAAAAATAATCATAAACATGTTGTCTGGTCCCTGTAACGTCATGAACCACTGAAAAAAGTCTAATAAAAAAAATCCCAAACCAAAAAATAATTATTGGACGTTCGTCTACAATTAATTAACTTTTGGAATCAACCCAATTCAAGATGGCTGCCACAGCTAATCAACATAAGCAAACACAACAATGGCAGCAACTCTTTAAACCTTACAGATAATGTGTGGTAGTAGCTGAGAGTCATCCCCAACAGACACTAAAAAGCATTAAATATAAAAGAATCTTAAAGGTTTAATGAACAGATGAGACAAAAATATCAAATTTTATTTTATTCACTGAAAATTAAAGTTTTACAGATTTGTAAATGACAAAAAAGGAAGGTTTTAAAATAATTCCTAACTTCAGCTCAACATAAGTCCATTAATACAGTAAATATGTGCAAAAAGAGAAATTATCTCATTAAAAAAAAGATAAAAGAAAGGCAGGCGTGTATATAATTATCTGAAACGCACATTTGCAGATAAAGCTTTTAAATGTTCTACTTAAGGTTGATCTCATTCCAACCTGTTAAAGTTTAATTTTAGACATAAAAAAAGACAATGTTGAAACTGCAGGGTGTTAAATATTCATACAGACGAGTCAAAAGCAGAAAGATTTTAATATTTTTAATTTCTTTAACATACAAAAGTGGCTTGTCTGTACTTATTTAGATTATATTATGACTTGGAGACAAAATGTTTGAGCACAGAGATTTGAAATATAGATCTAAATTACAAACTATAATAAACATAAGCAGTATTTATTGTTATTAAAATATACAACTTGACTCTGATGGTTGTAGGAGCATCACAAAGAGCGGTGCCAGTCGGCCTGCAGGTATAATAACCTGGCCAAAGGAGGAGATATAAGCTACTGACATCAAGACACAAAGTTCCTCACAATGCATGGAGGGTTTCACCCTGAGACTGAACACTAAGAGAAAGGAGGGAAGATCAGGATGAAACAACCAAGATCCTGGAGTCCATCAGGAAGAAAGCCCCCAATGATGATGTGCTCAGAGAATGTCTCAGGCAGCAGAAACCCAACGTGGAAGAGGAGAAAGAGGAACCATCATGGAAGGACAAGCCTCTGCACGGCATGTACCACCGGCAGATTGAGGAAGTGGCTGATATGAACAAATCCTACCAGCGGTTAGAAAGGGCTGGACTGAAGGACAGACAGAGACACTAATCATGGAGGCCGGGGTCTATCATACCAGGCAGGATCCAAGATGGAGGCTGGGTGAAGATGCCTCTGAGACAGTCCAGCACATAAAACTGGGATGTAAGATGCAGGCAGGCGAAGCGTACATGGAACACCATAACCAAGCAGCTGGAACAGAGAACAGGAACATCTGTACCGAATATGGACTGGAAGTCCCACAGTCACAGTGGGAGACTCCACCTAAGGTGGTGAAGATACTGTGGGACTTCCAGATCCAGACTGACAAACAGCTGATGGCTAACCAACCGGACATGTGGTGATAGATAAGATATAGAAGAAAGCAGTGGTGATAGATGCAGCAGTCCCTAGAGACTGTAGCATCAGGAAGAAGCTGGAGAAACACAGAGGGCTGAAAGAGGAAACAGAGAAGCTGTGGAGAGTCAAGGCCTCAGTGGAACCAGTGGTCATCGGAGCACTCTGTGCTCCAACAGATCCCAGGAACAACCTCAGAGATCTCTGTCCAGAAGAACAGCTAAGATACTGAACAGAACCCTGAAGATCCCAGGCCTCTGGTAGAGGACCCGCAGCAGCTCTTTGAGGGCGAACTAAACTCTGATTTAAATCTTTAAACATCTAAGAGAACCACAGCTCGGCGGTGATGGTTGTAATCTCTGCACTTTCTTTTTCCACCTGCTTGTTTCAACATAAAATGCTTTCAAGAAGGAACCAAAAACCCCAAAGTGTCCTACTTCCCTTTGTACTTTTGTCACCTAATTATGACCTTAAACATTCAGCAACCTGGAAACGTGTTAGTATCTGACAGTCATCCCCAACTGCTAACAGATGAGATCTTTGTTTAAATATTTGGCATGCAAGGCGGTGGATGATAAACCTTCCTTCAGGTGAATGCTGTTTTTATTTATTGCTAAGATTCTACGTATTTACAGCAGTATTTATATTTACAGAGAACAAATAACTTAAAACTGCTGAATCAGTACCCCAGGTGCACACGTATGTTCATCTTTACAAAAACACATCAGTGCAAGCGCCCTTGTTTCTGCTTTTTGTTTTCAAGAAGCTCAACGTTATTCTTATTTTTTCAAACTGTGGTTTCTTTAGGAAAAGTTGCCCAAAAGGTTTCGAAGGTGCTCAGTTTTTTTAAGTTTACTGCAGTTAGGAAAACCGTGATTATGTACTAATTTGTTAATTAGAATGAGAAGATGCGATCCCTATTTTGTATATTCAAACATTACAACATTATTGTGCAAATTGATTACCAAATGTATGTGAACGGCTGCTAATTCTGTTGTTGGAAACACTGACAGGGTGATTTCTCCTGTGTCAGGTTGAAGTTATGAAACATTTATGTTTTCCAATTGATCCGGATCTTTTTCTTTGTCTGCCTGCACAGGGCTGCCATTAGCCTCACTGGCATCCAGAAGCTTCTTTTTTTCTTGAATTTCGTCAGGTTTTTCAAAGGTTTCCGATATAGTCGTCTCGTTGCTGGGGCCAGGGGTCATCTCGGCAAATTTATTGTCTTGAATGGAAACTTGTTCCTCTTGTTCCTGATAATAGTCAGGTCTTTTCCTCCTGAAGCAGCCCAGCTTATGAGAGACATGAGAGCAACGATTAAACCAAAGCAACAAATACCATTTCTCATTTTAATTCTGTCAACTTTCAGCAAAAAGCTCCAAAATCCAAAGGTGGAAATCTCACCTTAATCATGATGATTGTGATTATGATCAGAAGCAACAATCCCAGTCCGGCTCCAGTTAAAATGATCTGCAGCTGATCGGGGGGGTTTATAAACTCAACCCGAACTTCAGCCTGTTAGCAGAAAAAAATACTAATTATGTTTAAATTTTTAAATTGAGAATTGTTTAACTAAGATTTATGAAAAGCAACTGTCGGTACCCATTTCATTGTTGGACTGTCTTCCTTCCACAGATCAGATTTCTGAAGCTGCTCCTGTTTGGAGCCTTTTTTCTGTGTAATAAAACAGAATAAATCAGATAATTTCAACACAGCATATTGAAATGACTCCACTCCGGTCAACCTTAAACCTACCTCTTGTTTATGAGAAGCCAGAACGTATGTTTTTCTGTCGTAGTCAACTTTTATAAAACTCCTAAATTTGACCTCCTTGTCGACTCCAGTATATCGTTTAAGAAAGGCAACATTCTGCAAAGTAAAAGCACATTATTTACAGAGATATCATGCATGCTGCGTATTTATCTTCAGCTGCTGTAGCACGTACCGCTGCGTGTTGCTTGAAATCTTTAAATTGTACGTTTCCCTTCAACCGAAACTCAACTCCTGAGTTATTCTTCAAAATAAAACTGTCACACTTCACAACGACACACTTGTTTTCTGGTGAGCAGAACTGCAACAGAGCAACACTTCATGTTACTGAGCGATCCATGTTTTAATGACAGTCAGAATATTTTTATTGGAAATCAGCTGAACCCACCTCAGGTCCTTCCAGGTCAGAACTGTTCGAGCACTGAGTTTTGTTCTTGAAGATATAGAAGCATAATGTAAGAATTAAAGGGTTGTAGGAAAGACACACAGCAGCCATTAAAGTAAGAACAAAAAGTTACCTGCTGGACAAAAACTTGATAGTCGATCACTTCAAAGTTGTGTTCCAGTTTCGTTGGGAAGAACAGAGAAACATCAACGGGAAATTCCTTAAAACCAATATTATCGATCTGTAAATGAGAAGAAACTTATTTAAAGTATTATAAAACCCATTCAACAGCTTCATGTGCTGATTTAGGGTTGGATCATGAAGGTAACATATCAAGGATGGAAACACCTCCAAAGAGAGGCCAAGAAGAAGCATCCTAATCAGAGGATTGAGTCAGCTTTCGATGTAGAGAAGCAACAGCTCAACTTCAAGCTCCTCTTAGACGATCGAGACTTTCATCCCATCTCTAAGGCTGAGCCTGGCCACCATATCGAGGCCATTTTATCTGCTTGTACATACACCTTCACATTTAGAGGATCATTTCATGGAGATGTATAAATTAACACATTTTTAAAAAATAAACATGCTTTCTTGCTTCACATTGACAAATCTGATGAATACTTAAGAGACTCACTTTATATATAATATCCATATTTTTGGGGTGAGTATCCTCTGGTGTGAAGTTTAAATAGGAGACAGTGTTTTCATTTCTGGAAGGAATACAAGATGATTAGAAGATACAAGGAAGTTGTAGGAATATACAGATAATTAATGGGTTAAATAAGTTGAATAACTGAAACATTTACACAGCAGATGTACATCACAAATTACTGTTATTGTGAATAATTCTTACACTGTTAATGCCATTCTGATCTGATATTGTACTGGGATACTTTTGGTCACGGAAAAAGAACTGCTGGAGTTTGAATTGTCGCTGAGGATGAAAAAGATTTTTGTCATTTTTAGCAACATGGTAATTTTTTGTCTTTGTTTAAAACATCTTCTTGGTACCTTGTTCCAGTCACAGTCATGGACAGGGTGTCATTCCACTCAAAATACTTGGAGACGTGGAACGCAGTTTTGAACGTTGCCTTTAAGAAACAAAGACATTCAATCAAAGTCAAGCAGAAACAAAGGATTTGTCTGTGGGTCAGTATTCACACAGCAGGTCTCAGTCTTCCTGTCCGTTCGGAGGGTTTCTGTGTGCTTCGACTCACAGAGGCTTTGCTGCGATACACTGGAAGGCTGATGCCACACACGGTTTTGTCGAAAACGCCATCCAGATCGAAACAGCTGTGGAGGGTTGACCTGCTGGACTGATGGGACAAAATTAATCCTGTTACAGTGATATAAAACTCCAGGTTTCAAAGCAGAACTGCAATGATAAAGTGAAGATCAGAATAAATGAAACTGTGTTGCAGTTCGTGTGCCTTTTGTAAAAACTAGTCCTCAAAAACAGTTTCTAGTCTTTCAGTGAAATATTAAATTTGTTTTTTTCAAAAACACAAATGTTGGCTGTTCATTTTGATGTAAAGTATATTTTAAAAATGCATATTGTCAGTGTATTAACTACAAAAGGTAGAAAGGTTCTGTGATTTAATTATATGGCTCTGTTTTGTTTGTCAGGGGTATTTCTTTCATCTCTTACAAGAATGTCTGACAACTGGGTGGAACAAAAATCCAGTGTTTTCATGGCTATTCTAAGTATGTATTTCATTTATTTTTCAATTATAGCTGCTTTATTGTTCTGCTTTCTTCTGGGAAACCTACAAAATAGATTATCTTGAGCAGTTATCACCATGTAAAAGCATCAATAAAAAATACTTAAAATGCTTTAATCGAATTAATGAAGAAAACATTTGATAAAATTCTGTATGTAAATTAAATTGTGGTGTTTCCAGAGAAGGTACAACTGGAAGCTCTATGTTGGATGAATGGTTGAAAATGCAGATGGGAAAACAAAACTTTAGAGCCCCCACCACACACACACACACACACACACACACACACACACAAACCACCACAGTCAGACCACACCACCACACACACACCACACAGGTTTAAGGGAAAAATTAAATATTTCAAGACAAAATGACTCCCCACCCCATATCTATGCGCCGATTCCTCTGGAATATCTTTAATCGCTATCAGCTGTTGTAGAAAATTATCATGAAGGAATAACCGAGAAATAAAGGAGAGTCATATTGTGCTGTTTTTCGCATGGAGATTGGCGGCAGCTGTTTTTTTTTTTTATCGCAAACTGCTGTAGAATGGCTCTGATTGGCGCATGCGCAGCAAGACGTCGTTCGCGATTCCTGCTGCCGTTACTCGAACCTCCAGCTACTGATCCAACCTGTCGGCTCCAGGTCCGTCCAGAGTCCAGCCGCAAGCATAGTTTATTCAAAGTAACAGTAAGTACATATTTTAATTAATGTTTTCGTTTGTTTCCTCAAAAAGTTTTGAGTTAGATTGTGAAATGTGTTTGGGATTGAATGCTAAACGTTTTTTTTTACCGTTAGCTTACCGGCGTTAGTTAGCCTAGCCTAGCTTAGCCTAGCCTAAGTTTTCCCTCTTGTCATTTTTGATGTTCAGATGCACCTCTACACCAAAAATATATTTAAAAAGTCGTTTTAAAAATGTCTAGGTAGCAACAAATATCTATTTACTCAAGACCAAAATTAAGAACTTACATTGTGGAGCTTTTATAAATTATAAAAAGTAAATGATTTCTGTATTTTATAGTTGCACTTGCTAAATAAATTTTAACTGTTAGCCGTGAAGCTCCTCAAACCACCATAAATGGAGACTAAATCTTTTATTTTTAGACTTAATCTTTTAGTTTTACAAGTATTGGAATAAATAAGATTTACTCAGGATTAAACCTTTGAGCTTTTGGAGGTTTATCAAACCCATTATTTATCATTTAAAACTTTAATAGAAAAGTGAACAAAGGAAAATGTGTGTATTTTTCTATTTCCAAGCCATTAGCTGGCTTATTATTGTCATTAAGTTATTGTGAAACATTTAATTTTTATGATAGTGAGGAACGGCTGTATTGTAAATGCAGTACGGCGGTATCTTCCTTTTTCTGTCATGTTAAAGGTTATTTAGTTCTGTTCTTGTTGCACAGTGTTAGTAGTGTTTTTAGAAACTGATTAGTAAACTGTATTTCGCTCCTGCTGTGTGGATAATAACAGCTGGACCTGATAAATGATGACGGTATTTAAATCACCTGTGTAAGGTTCATCCTGGAGAAGGAGAGGCCTGGAGGATAGTGCATCGTCAGGGTGGTGTTGTATGAGTCATCACCATCATTATCCAGTTTTATTGACACGTTGAAGTAGTTATTTTCAGTCACCAGTAATGTTTCAGACCTAAGAGAGGCAGAAGACTCGTTATGATCAGCCAGAAGCGATTATAGTGATATGAGTGGTGTTCTGCGTCGACAGACACTCACGTGAAGTTGAAATCCACTGTGAGCTGAGCAATGCAGATGTCATTCGTTCTACAATGTTTTTCAAAGGGAGCCTGTAAAAAATGAAGTCCTTTATTTATTTATTCTCACAGCTAATGCCTCCCATAAGAGGGAATTTACAACATCTTGGAAAAAAAAAACCTCAGTTTGGTTCAAGAACAACTTTTACATCATGTTACCTCTGCAATAAACATCAGAGCAACATATTTCTAAACCTGAGAATATGTTGGCTGAAACATTTGTTCAGTGATCTAATCTTATTTATTTTCTGTTTAGTTTTATAAACGTGTTAATATTTTTTGTTTAAATAAAACATTTATACCAAACAATTTAAAATCAACATCAATGAAATAAAACTTTTCTAATTAAGTTTAACTGCCAACATAAGCAAGCTTTTTAGCTGCTTCTAGCTTTAGGATCTGAATCCTGCAGTTTCAGGACAGACGATGATGGAAAATAACACTTCCTTTTTAAAGCATGTTTAGTCTGTAACAGAATTAACTGCAACTTCAGGCAAACAGGAAGGTTATTTCCGTTTTTTAGGTTATTTTGGTGAGAATGCGTTCATCATGTTACAGTCGCCGTACCTCAACAACAGCCTGCCTCCCGCTGTCGACGTTCAGAACCACCCCCACGGTCTCGCTGTCCACTTGGGAAAAGTTTAACCTGATGTCGACGGGTGATAATGTGTCTCTCACACACTTCTGTTAAACAATAAGGGAACAGTTACAGATGAAGGGTCCCCCCCCAAACAATAGCATAAAACGAAAATCTTTGGATTTGAACATTAATTTTCATACTGGCATGTTGATAGAATGGTTGAAGCAAGTTTTGGTTTCAAGCAGTTCAGAGAAGTGAGTAATACTTCTATCTTTCTTCTCATTCTGAGGGAAAAATCCTCGATTTGTTTGTCTCATCGGATCCACATTAAGAGTGTAGGAGATGTTCAGTCCTGACCTCGCTGCCTCTGCAGAGTCAAATGATGGGATTAAATTATTAATCTGACAGATCTGATGTTTAATATTACATTTTATAAAGAGACCCCCACCTCCTTTACTCTTTGTTGCCTCCTCTTTTTCAAAGCAGGCTGTTATGGTACCCATTGGTAAACTTTTGTCTTTGCCAGCCAGGCAGTCGATGTCCTCAGTGCTGATCTCTCCGGGATAAAACGACAGGTGAGCCGTCACGTTAAAGATGGGTTTAGACCTGAACATCGAATAAAAGTAATTAAAGTTGCTCACGCACGAGGATAACATTTAGTTTTATGTACAGCTGAACAAAAAACAGTAGCAAAGTTCACAATAAAGTCAGAATGAAGTTCTTTAAAGCTGAACTGAAATCAAATCTCAAAAAACTGACATTTCATGAATGTTATTTCGTCAAACATCCACACAACACTGCAGGGACCTATTTATCTGACCTAAAACTTAAATAAACTGTTTTTAGTGTTTAAGTCAATAATTTCAGAAGTGGGTGATTTGTGGGGCGGAGTTCATGAGGTGTGCTGTGCCACGGCCGGCCAAGAACGCTGCTGCTGTCCGATTGTTTACTGGTGGAAATGGAAGAAGCCTTTTTGAACCCAAAGAAATGCTGGAAGACTTCACAGGAGTCATGGATCTACAACCATACCAGTATGAACCTGAACCGACGGCTGGATCTCCAGAATCAGATGAAAACTCTTCAGATTTAGATTTTGATGATCACCAGGACCGTCATGGCCGACAAAACAACACGCATAACAACCAAGAGATTGTTGGTGTGATTGTTGGAACGAACTGAAGTAACGATTCGTCTAAAGTTCATACCTTAAGACAACGGCAGCACCTTGTGAGCCAACCACAATATCTGGGAGTCCATCATCTCCAAGGTCGAGGTGTCCATCGATGGCTTGTCCAAAGAATCTTATCCCTGTTCCAAGTTTCTTTCCTGTGATTCTCTGGAACAACAAAATGTTTGGAAACTGAAGAAGTTTGTACACCAAATGTGTTTGTTACAGAAGTGGTGGAGGGCAAAAATGATGCATGTTTAAACTTTCATCAGGCACTTTCTGAGCTACGGTCTTCCACTGCTCTTTCAAAAAGGCCTCAGGTGATTTTACCACAACGTTCCATCATCTTGTTTTTAATTACCTTTTTTAATCAAAACTTGAACCCTTTTTTCTGAGAACTGCCTGGATGCTTCTTCCCATCTTTGGCTGATTGACCCAGACGTCTATTTTTGCTAAAAGCAACTAAAACCTGAACTTATCTATCAACAGAATACGTGTCCAATGTCTTTCTGTTCATCTAAGACAGGCTTGTGTCCTCAGAGCAGAACTTTTCATTTCTGGTTTGTTTAAAACTTTAGGTTTAAAACCACAACCCAGAATCTTATGATTAATCCTCACTTTCTACAGGAGTGGTACTTATACGCTCCAAGTATAAACCTTTCTGTCTTTCTTTGTTTCTCTGACATTTCTTTTCATTGTGTTTTTGCTTCTGTTTTCTCAATTTGTTAAAATATATTTTCAAACTCAATGAGTTGTTCAACAAAAACACAGATAATTAGGTTTTTTTGTTCTACTGTTTGGTTTAAATAAAAGTTAAAATAAATGACACATTGAGGTTTTTGTTCCAGTGGTCACCTGGCTGAAAGGGCTGCGTATCCCTTTGTCTCTGTCTCCGAGGTAGATGTACACAGCCCCCCTGTTATCGTCCTCCAGGGGGGCTCCAACAGCAACATCTCTGAGTTCATCTCCATTCAGATCTGAAAGACTGGATATGGTGCTGCCAAATCTACCCTTAGATGGTGCCGTCACATGATATACACTCATTAGTTGGATCTGTAAGGATAATAACTGAATAATAGAAGTCCTTCACACATTCATAAATTAAACACCTTCTTACTGTGTCCCACCTCATCAGAAAGTCTGTAAATGTAGATCCTTCCTTCTCGTTTCTCCTGAGGTTGGTAAAACATCGGAGCTCCCACCAGCAGGAAATCCGTGTTCCCGTCTGAGTCGATGTCTACAGAACACAGCTCTGCACCGAAGTAGGAACCAATCTGAAAGGTACAGCATGAACATCCTTTGTGCCATCAAGCAGCTCAGTTATTTTCTCAAGGGTTTAATTTTTGACAAACAAGGTGCCAGGAAGTTGTGTGGTTTTCTTTCTCTAACCACTGAAAACCCTGTGCCTGTGCACAACTGATTATTTTGAGACTCATTTCTAAAACTTTCTAACAGAAAACAAACCAAAAAGCTTTCAGAGGCAGGTTAAGGTTTAAACCCAGTAAACACAAACAGTTTTGTTATGAATCTGTAAAAATCTAAATTCAAACAGAAAGTACTCAGCATGGACACCAACCTGGTCCGCGTTTATTCTTTGAGCTGTTGTCCAGTTTTTGTTGTTTTGTGTGAAAAGTACGACCTGTCCCGTGTGGTTAAAACGTGGAGCACCCGCAAAGTATAAAGGAACCCCTTTCCTCTCTCCGACAGATAAAGAGTATCCTGCAACAGTCAGTTTCATATGATCTTAAACACGATCTTAGACATTAACAAAAAACAACAATTAGATTTGAAACTGATGGAGATAACTTCCTGGTACTTTAAGACGGATATAATTTTGATAAATGAGCAGATAATTAGTTTACCCATGTAGGAATCCATTTCCATTTCTGGATCTGAAATCTGTGTTTCGTTTTGTTCTTGATGTTCGTGAAGAGAACCGCGCCAGCTGTTTGATCCCACAGAACCCAGAACTAAGGTTTCCTGTCAACACAAATGTCTGGTCAGAACACAGATTCTTGGGGACTATGATAAATCTTCTGTCAGCCTTCTTCCTTTTAGGCAGCAAATATAAATGATCGTGCTGCCCCTCAGGTAAAGGATTTCTATACTGATATGCAATTATTAACTCTTGCCTTTGACCTCTGTCTAGTTTTTGAGTTTTGTGACTTCCAATGATTTTACCAAGATCAAGATGTCTTTTATTGTCTCCATTGGGGGAATTGGTCTTGGGCAGCAGTGCTACAGACAGCTGCAGTGGCATTTCCTCAGTACACAGAGAGGGATGCTACATGCAGAAATTACACATTAAAAGGATCAAGGAGACCACATCCTTCATAAGCATATTTACCATTTTGACACAACAGATGTTAAAGTAGTTGGTCTGAAATCTTGCTCAGCAGTGAGACATGGTATTATGGGAGCAGGAACAACAAAGACCTATTCCAGAGGGCTGGACAGCATGACTGTACAAGGATTTCTGAACGATGGGACACCAGGCAGCAGGTAGTTCACATGAACAGTTTGAACACTGAAGAGGGGGAGTTCCAAGCTTTAAACTGCATGAGATGCTCCGCTGTGCACAGTTGATAAAACCCTGGAATTGTAGTCTCAGGTCTGCAGATTAAAGTCACCCAAGAAAAGGATGGGGGCCTCGGGTGTGCATTGTAACTGGGCACTCCTGTTATTTCTGTCAGTGGATCAGGATCAATAAATGCCACTGGGCTTTCAGACACAAGCTCTCTAGACCAACATATTTTACAAATATAGTTCTGATCTTTGAAGTTAGTTTCTGTGGAACAGTTATGGACAAATGATGTCTTTGAAACCAGTCGACTGCAGCTTAGCAATCTGGTCCAAATGAGCCAGTTCTAAAATAGATATTCTTTTTATTAAACCTTTAGATGTTTACCAGGCAATAAATAACAGATGTAAAGTTTTACATGGCTCACCTTGTGGAAGACTGAACTGAATCCAGCCTGAGACATTTCATTGGTCATTTCTTCTGCACGAGTCACTTTGGACCCTAAAAATAAGACATTAGGAGAATCAGTGATACTGCTGTATAGACACAAAGACAGAACTCTGTTTAGTGATATAAAAAAATGGGGGAAAAAACAATTACCTTCAATTTTAAAGATTTTATTCTGAAAGTTTTTCAAGACTCCTTCGAGCCCATTATAGTTGTCTATTTTGAAAACATTGGTGTCTTTTGGCTCCGATGCAATGGGTTTGAAATGATTTATATCAACATCTTTGACCTAAAAACAGAAAAGAGAACGGTAATGTCAAAGTCCCGTTTAATGAACGTTTTAATAAGGTTTGTAGGGTGAGTTTTTGTTTAAATATTTATAAACACGAGTAAGGAGGGCTGGTGGACCCTGATTGGTCGGCTTCAGTGGCCTGATCTTTCTGCAGATGTTCTAAATTCAAGAAAAAGTTTTATTACCTCCAGTGAGGAGGTTCTGATTTTGGTCATGTTTGTTTGTTTGTTTGTCTGTTAGTAAGATCACATAAAAACTAATAATAAATAGATTTGGATGAAATTTTCAGGAAATGTTTAGGTTCTCACATAAAAACAAAACAAATCAGGAAATTGAGTAAAAGAAAAACATGAACAATTATTTATGTACAGAAAATGTCAAATTTCATTCTCAGAACTCTGAACAAAATTATTGACATTATTTGATTATTATTTTAAAATTTTAGCTTCCTAAAAACTAGATTAATTTCAGTAAATTGCATTTTATGCCAAAACTATTTACAAATCTGTACCTAACTTTTTAAATGTTACCATCTGTCCTATCTGTCCCCTACACGTCCCATCCGTCCCCTACACGCCCCATCCGTCCCCTACATGTCCCATCTGTCCCCTACATGTCCCATCTGTCCCCTACATGTCCCATCTGTCCCTACATGTCCAGGTGACAGTTTATCATTGTTTGGGGTGTGGGACCTCCTTGGTTCGGCAATAAAATCTGTTTTTTTAGTCAAGATGTTGATAAATTACATTTTCCCAGCTGTATTTAAATCCCTGTTAACGGCCAAACTTCAGTATTTAAATTCCAGGTTTTCAATGATTCCCGTTAATTCCCTCGGATAGTTTCCAATAGATCTTCTGTAAGTTCAATGATTACTTTAGAGTTACTTTAAAATCCATCCATTAGTTTCTGCCAGACAAAGGTAAAGACATCATTTCCTACCTTTTATGGCAGCAGGTGATAAATACAGTCTGTTAGAGCTTACCCCAATGACAATTCGAATGATGTCTTTTCCATCATATTGTTTAACAATGTTGTTTGTGTCACTGTCACTTGGGTCTCCATCTGTGATCACCACCAGAGCTTTAGTTGCATCAGGGGAGGCACCTGAAGCTGGATTTTCTAAGATCTCTGACCTGAAACAAACAGAACCTTAGTGATGCCCAGCACTCCTTGAACAAATGCATATCGCCCGCCACCTTTCAAGCCAGAGTTTTAAACTAAAATCAGCTCAGTTATGTCCAGTTTGGTCAAATCTCAAACACTTTGTGTGACTGCACGGGATCTGGTGAGATCCCAAGATATCAGTTAGCGCTCACAGTATGACTGTCAGCTACTACCACACCAGTTTTAGCTCAATATCTGTAAAACTGAGTTAGAGCCATTTTGGGTTGGCTATGGTCAGTTAGCTGTGGTGGCCATTTTGAATCGTGTAGACTACATAAGTTAAGTTTTAAATGTTCCAATGATTATTTTCTGCAAATTTCATTAAAATCAGTTCAGTTATTTAGGAGATATTTTGCTAACAGTACAGACAAACAAACATACACACAGATACGGGCAAAAACATTATTTGTTTTGTCATGGTGGGCAGAATTTAAACTTCCTCTTTGAGCATTTATTCATGGAGTTTTACTTCTTCAGTAAATGAGATGTTCACAGTCTTGTAGCTGTACTAAATGTGTGTAACGCAGCTGAACTTACCACACAAATCTGAGGGCTTGGTATGTGTTGGTGAGACTCTTCATGTGCTTCTCTTTGCTGAGTTTCTCAAGAGCACGACCGGCATCATAGTCATTAAAATCAAAAACTGTCCTGGTTACCAAGGAAAACTGAACTGCTGCAAACTAAAGAAAACATTCACCACTGAAATGTCAGAACAAAGTTTTATACAAGTTCATAATGTAAATTCTTTAAATGGATTAAGGCTGAAATGGTGCAGTGACCTTGATTGATGTGTTTTTAAGGGTCTCCATCATATCCTTAATGAAATCTTTGTTTTTGTTAAATTCGCCAGTAGTCATGCTCTGAGATCCATCAAATAAAAAGACCAGGTTTACTGTCTCTTTGATGCATTCTGGAAATAAAAACAGTGTAAAAATTAGTAAAGGATATGTATCTGAGGATAAATATTGGAGATACCAGGTTACTTTGAAGACCTAGTTTACCTTGAAACACAGGTTTGAAAGAGGAGATCTGCTGAAGTTCATCAGTGAGGTTATAACACAAACTGTTCAGGTAGGAGTTCCCATTACATTCATGAAACAGACTTGGACTGCAAACCTAGAGCAGATCAAAAGAGGTGACAGAAATCTGATTCTAGATGTTTATTTTGGTCAAAAACGTCAAAAAGTGTTTCTTACTGTGAACCTGGAGCCTGTGGGGTGTGCAGCTACCGACAAGCCGAGGTGCTTCACTGAAGAGGAGTTTGATGGGGAACGGTCTGCAATGGTAATATTTGAATATGGTTATAAATGTTAGAGTTAGTTGTAGACACATTTTTCAATTGATTGCTGATCCAGAACCCGTCCCCTTTTCTTTCTCGGTTTTTGGAATGTGAGCAGAATGTGGTTTTACATCGTCTTGGTGAAAAAAATGCTCAGATGTTCCTGAAAAGGATGTGTTCCTTGAAGGCAGCAGATGCTGCTGTAAAATCTCTGTTTTAATACTTCCATCAGAACCCTGGTTTAAAACCAGAACACAGAACCAAGACCAGAACCATGACAGAACATTGATCCAAACCTAAACTATCACAGAATCTGTCTCTTTTGGAAATAGGTGTTGACTACAGTCATTTCCATCCTCTTGGCAAAATCCGCCACAGATCCTTCCAGAATTTCTCTTTGTCTTCTACATCCAACCTGTGGAGCAGAACCACTGACAACATTCAGCATCAGACCTTCTACTTCTACCTTCAGACACATCATCCTATCTGACTCTCTTCTCACCTCGACTACATTCCTCGCTAACTCCTCCTTTAGGACCAGCCCTCCTCCATTTCTCTTCCTATCCACACCCTGGTAAAACAGCTGAAACCTGCCCCGATGCTGCGAGCCTTGCTGCCCTTCCACACATCACACATCTACCTCCCTCCTCTGCATCATGTCAGCCAGCTCTCCACCTTTGTCTGTCATTGTTCCTACGTTTAGAGTTGCTATCCTCAGTCCTACACTCTTGACCTTCCTCTTCTCCCTCTGTCTCCTGGAACCTCCTCCTGGTCTTCCACTAACAGCAGCACCCTGTTTGTCAACAGCACCGGTGGCGGTCATTGTTAACCCGGGCCTTGACCGATCTGGCATGGTGTTGGTTGGATGAACTCGCATGTTAGTTTTCGCAAAAGTGTTTTACGCCTGACACAACCCTCACCATTTACTTGGGCTTGGGACCGGCTTGAGAAATACATTTACCTGTGCTCCCTAGTGGCTGGTCTTTATTTTTGCTGAACTGCTAGCACTAAATGTCTTCCCTTTTACTGATTTTGGAATGAGTTGTAGCCTGAAGACCAAAGAAGTCATTTTGTTTCAGTAAACACCATGAGGCAGACTGGAAAATTCTCCACTGTCATAAAAACATCAGAGGAAATCATCAGCTTCACACTGTTCTCCCTGGAAGAAATATCTTGGGTTAATTAATTCTGCCTAGAATTAAACCATAATCTAGAGTTTCCATATCAAATTTGCTTTATTTTCCTTACTATTTCTGATTTTTGAGGTTGCATTTTAATACTTTACATCATTGGAAGCTACTTATTATTTATTTATGTATTGGAGTGTGAAGTGTGAACATACCATCAGGCCTGAACCACTTTTCTGTTCGATTCTGGTCTCGTCTGAATATTGCTCCTGATCCATTCAGAGGTGCCGTGACGATTATCCTGTGGACCACATGAACACTCAGAGTTCAAACATGGAGCAAAGTTTTAACAGAAGTGCATCGGCTGTCATAAGCAGGGTGTTAGCCACACATTAAATATTAAACATGAAACCACAAACTGTTCCTTCTCATGATTAGGGCTTCATGAAAGAGAATAAGTTTTTATGTACTTGAGCAGCACAATGTTTCTGCAAAAACAGCGGTTTTGAATTTCAACATAAGTTCTGCTTTTAACCCACCCTTTGTTCCTGGAAGATGAGAACTGAAGCACTTTATACCCAAAGAAATCTTTTTGTTCACCAGAAACAACATCAGAATTCCTCACGTTGATATTGAAAGCTGAAGAGATGGAGATGATTGCAGCTGAAAAAGACAAGAAGTCGCACAAACTTCATTTAGAGGAACGTTTACATAAAAAAACTACTTATTTAAGATGAGGTTGTACAAAATTTAACAAAACTACAATATCAAAGATGGCAAAATAACATTGCAGACACAAATTTGGCGATCAGACGGACCTCCGCTGGCATTAACACCAAACCACCAAACCAAAAATAAAAAAAAATGTTTCCAACATCCTCAAGCAGCAAGAAGGACATATTTACTCAGTCAAAACTCTTAAACGTTTGCATTTTCAAGTCTTCGTATGGCATTAAAACAAATCAAACTGATTTTCTGTCATTAACAATTCATCCCTCGTGGCGTGATCATTTATGATCGTTAAGAGCAGAAAAGAAATAAAAATAAATTAGTCATTATGCCTTCCACCCCTTAGTGTCAGCCAAGGGGAAATGATAAAATTGTTTTGAATTATTGCAATAGATGCTATAACTCATTCTAGGTAAAGCTTTTGACCCAATTACCTTTCTGTAATTAAAAAATTAGCATTTCTTTAAGCAACGCCGCCCTTCATGCCAGAGTTTTAGACCAAGATCTTGGCTGACCTTTTGGTGCTTGGCGTATGTGTCGGGGATGACTTTTAGTTTCTGCTACACCAGATTTTAGCTCAATATTTGCAACATTTTTGTGTTTGATACGACTGATTAGTTGCGACAGCCAACATGAATCAGTTTGACTCCCAAAGGTTTATCAGTTGTAGATGTGCAGTGTACATTCAGTGATTACTTTCTGAGAGTTTAATTAAAATCCTTTCTCCTATTCATGACATATTTTGCTAACAAACACACAAGTAAACATGAAATACGTCAGATTATTGTGGGCAGTTTTTGAATTATAAGACGCTATGGAAATCTGATTTTTACCAGAATAATCATGAAGAAGAAGCTGTCTTTGTGAAGTTTTATTATCCTTGCTCAAAGGGAGCAGAACAAAACAGGACGTGTTGACAGTCAGCTCAAAGAGGTTCGGGTTAAATGGTATTTTATGGGCAGCTTCTACAGCAACAAGCAGATCTGCGTCTGGGATCTTCCGACGCAAGTCAAAACTAAAACCAGTGGGCACACGTTTGTTATGGAAAACCAGGCTCTGCGCCTTCCCCAAAGTTGAATATCAGTCATTTAGAAAGTATACTTTTATCAGCCGTGAAAGACCTCAGCTGTTCCTGTGACTAAACAGAAGCAGATTTTAATCTAACAAGAACAGTCCATTTCATAAGAAAAGATAAGGCTCAAGATTGAGCAACGGACCTTTTAGAGTCCTCAATTCTTTATAAACTTATAAACTCTCAGTTTGTCTGTTTTTCGTTTCAGTATCGGTTAAACAGAACGTCGAAAGAAGTGTGAACTGTTTGTTTTAGAGAAAATAGCTGACAAATGAAATGACGATAATGAGGAACAGCTTAACTGTCATAATGATTGTGGTTTTACGTGCGTTAAAGTTTCATGTTAATAAGTTTGTTTTGCATCAGAAGCACTTGGAGGTAACATCTGACTACAAAGACTACTCTTATATGCTTTATGAACTTGTGAAAGGAATACGATTATTTATTTTCTTAAAAATAACAGACGTGTTGGAAGGATTATGAGGATTATGTATTTATATCGCTCTTTTCTCACCAACCGGGTCACTCAACGCCTTTTACAACACAAACTGCCCTCATTTACCCGTTCATAGAGATGTAGTAACTTATTCTGTAGACTAATCGGTGCTTTGGATTATACTCCTACAGCGATGGGCTTGTTGGAGGCAGTGAGGAGTTTGATGTGTGACTGGTGCTATCGAACCTCCGTTCCAACCGCTGAGCCACAGCCGCCGCTCTGATGACAGTTTGGGGTTTTTCACAACAACTGATGTGCAGCTGTGTTTTACTGTAAGCATTCATGCACCAGCCAGACAATAAAAGATGTAGTTCAATAGAGACAAAAACAAATAAAATTCAGGATTTACTCTATGATTTTTATAAAGTTGATTCAGACGCAGTAGATGTCAGACATCTTACATCTTTCTTACAGAAGATGATCTATCTTTAAAACTTCCTGTGAAAGGTGTTTCTCACACTTCAGACACTGATGTGCAACAACTCTGCGCCTGCAGAGACGCTGTCAGGACTGCATCTCAGCCAACGTTGAGGAAATACTCTGTTTGAATCGTCCCAACAAAATAAAAATAAAGCCCCTGTCAGTACAATTTCAAAACCTATCGCTTTATTTAACTTTTATCATCACAAACAAAAAATGCAAAACAATCTTACTTGTTTGTATGATTTCCTCAGCTGGCATGTATTCAGTCTGAACATTTTTTTATTCTGAGATAATTAAAGTTGGGAATGGTAAATTTAAAAAGTGTTTCAATAAGTTCAGTTTTTGATATGGTTGCATTTGTTTAACTAAATGATCATGGATTTATTTAACAGTTTAATAGTTAATTTGTGCCAAAAATAGCAAACAAACTACAAAAATATCTCAGAAAAAGGAAACCTTTGATACCAGAGGTGGACAGTTTTTAACCATCCATTTTTCTTTGAAAATGCAAAATAAATTTATTAAATTGTGTCTTATTTTGTTTATTTTTCTTTACAGTTGAATGAGATGACATTCCTCCAGCTCCGTACGACCCGGTTACGTTCAGGTCAGTCTGTTTAGGAGAATCATCGCTTTTAATTCACAGAAATTACAACTAATTTCTGATTCTTGGATTTAAAGCAGCTTTAAACTATGCTGTAGTTGATTGTGTTCATTCTGTAGGATCAGTGTCATCATTTATCAGATTCAGAGGCTTTACTTACATAAAAGTACTAATAAAACAATAAATTAAAAAAAGCTTTTAGGTCCATTTTTGTAATATATATTGCAAAGCATTTGGTCAATATTTAATTAGTTCTTTATACATTTTGCATATAGAACTTTTGATAAAGTAACCTGTAACTATTGTCAGATAAATGCTGTGAAGTAAAACTTAAAATATATTCCTCTAAGTAGAAGTAAAGTTAAAACACATCAACCTCAGTTTTATATTTGAGTAAAAATCATCAACTTCTTATAACAAAGTCTCCAAAATTTACCTCAATTCAATGTCTAAAGGCTTATTTTTTATTTAAATGTTTTACATTGTGTGGAGCGTAAACTCAGACCAAACTGACTCTATACAGTTTTATAATTTTATTAATAATATCTTCAATCACCGCCGTCATGTTGCAACATCTCGCTGTAATATCCTCACGCAAACGGGATTAAAGGTTCTGTTAGTTTTGTCTCTCTGAGTTTGGATTTAAAACAGTTGTTTTCGCTGACAAAATGAAATAAAAATGAGTTAATAAACATAGTTTTAATCACTGTATAAAAGACAAAACTGACAGCTTTAATGAAACTACACCCAATATGGTGGTAACTGTTTGTGGTGAGGATTTCCTGTTTTTAACCCGAGTAGTTTCTGGTCATGTTTAACAGGGAAAAAAGCTAATGAAATTTTATACATTTGCTGTTATTCAGTAAAAACTATTGATTTATTTAAAATAATAGTTATGGATTAAATTGGGTGAAATCTAAGATTCTCAGACTTTAAACAACTTTAAGGCTTTATTTTTAACTTTTCCTACTCAACTGTAAATCACTCCAAAGGGTCCTGCAGCCGGTGGAAAAAAACTCTCTGAAAACGTCTCGAAATGGATTAAATTTGTGAAATCTTACCCGCAGCCAGCACGCAGCTGAGCGTGGGAAAGCGGCGTGGCTCATCCATCCTTCATGCAGAGTCGAAGTGTAGTTGACGCTCGTTGAGATGGGTGTTTGAGCAATGCTTCCTGTGGATTCGAAAAAAAACGGGGTGTTTCCGTAACAGCAGGTGGTACTTCTGCTATCAGAGACATCTCTGAAGAAACATCCCTGTCAGTTAGAAGGAACCAACTAGGGTGGTTGTTCTCTATTTTAAACTATTTTGGTTTGTCCTACAGACAGCAAAGTTACTTTGGGAGCCAATTTAGGAATTTTAAAATGATTTATAAAGACTTTCTATAAACTGTAGGATCATCCAGTGCTGTTTTTTATCCGGTCCTGAGGGAGGAGCTGTGGTGTTTGAGGACATTTGGAGTGGCAGAGAAGTATGTTAGACTGGTACAGGACATGTATGAGGACAGCAGGACAGTGTTAAGGACAGCAGGACATGTATGAGGACAGCAGGACAGTGTTGAGGGACATATAGCTTCAACGTGGAGGTGGGAGTGCATCAAGGATTGGCTCTGAGCCCCTTCTTGTTTGCTCTGGTGATGGACAGACTAACAGATGAGGACAAGCAGGACTTCAAGGACTTGGAGTCCACTGTCCAGGAGGACAAGGAGTCTGTTAAAGAGGTGAAGAAGAGAGTCCAGGCAGGATGGAGTGGAAGGAGAAAAGTTTCAGGAGTGAGCAAAGGTTGAAGGTCAAAGGAAATGTTTCCAGACAGTGGTGAGAGCAGCCATGTTGGACGGTTTAGAGACAGAACAGGAAGTGTCAGAGCTGAAGATGTTGAGGTTCTTCTTGGGAGGGACAAGGATGGACAGGATTAGGAATGAGGTCATCAGAGGTCCAGCACAGGTTGAAGGACTGGGAGATAAAGACTGAGATGGTTTGGACATGTGCAGAGGAGGGACAGAAGGATGTTAGAGACAAAGAGGACATATATGGATGCAGTTAGAGAGGACATGGAGGACAGAGGACGCAGAAGACAGAGGACTCGCTGTAGAGACCCCTGAAGGGAACAGCTGAGAGAAGAAGACTTATCTGGACTGGATTTTTACTCACATTATGAGATGACCTGCCCCAATAAACAGATTTTTTTATGGAGGACTTTTATTAAAGCACATTTATTTAACTTACTGTAACAAAAAGGAGTTGTTCGTAAAAACATCTGTAAATATTTGTATTAATTTTGACTGAACAGAGGAAAAGATTCACTGGAGGCCTGACTTGTTGTTTCTTGTCACGTTTGCTGGTTTTAAATTAGCTCATGTCATTAACGTTGTGGTTAACGTGCACACTGTAAGAAACTGGAAGTTCAGGTATATTTCATGCTACGGGGTGGACGTTAAAAATAGAAATCTGTAAGAAACTTGTGTAAACTCTCCTAACCTGTTCTAGAAATAAGGTGAAACAAGATACTTTTTAGGGGAAAAGCTAATAAAATATAAACTTACTAAATGTAATAGTGCTCAAAATTCCTGTTTTTTTTACCTGGACCAGTTTGAGTATGAAGTTAAATCAGAGTAAAACTTGAATAAAAACGTTTATTTTTATAATTTGTGGTACAAACCGGTAAACTGCTGTCGTTAAAGTTTAAATGTTTTTCCTCTCTTAGAAGAATTGGATGTTAGAATCTCAAACCAAAGGCGATAAAGGCTGAGCGTCACTGGATGCTGCAGAAGAACCGCATCGAAACCAGACGACCGCCAGCGGTGCTTAATGCACCCGTCTGCAGGTACCATCCAGGGAACAAAGGGGTGACCTCGACCTTTGACCCAGTAGGGTCATTGTTGACCCATGAGGCGTCCAGCTGTGCAGTTTGAACCTTTCTGTGTTAAAGGGTTATCAGAGCTCGGACAAGAAATCGTCAGGGAGCGCCATGACAATACGTTCGTCCTAGCATGGACGTGTGAAAACCATAAAAACTGCAGGTTTGAGTTTGGAAAGTTTGGAAGCATCTTGAGTTTTCTGTTATTTTGCATGAACATCAAAACTGAAGAAGCTACAGTTGTAGCAACAGTTTTAGTCTGTATAAATATTGTACTTCCTGTACGGTTTATATTTGTAATCGCGCACGCCAGAACTGACACATGTTGCTGTTTTAGGTTCTGTAACTTATACTTTTGTAGAAGGAGGAACCATCAGGTTTGTTATCAGCCTGCGTCTCTGAAGGTGGATTAGTTTTAGATCATCCATGTAAAGTCTTTTTTTTTTTATGAAAAGTTACATATTCTTCAGCAAAACAACACTAATCTGCACCTTTTACAACAGCTCGGTTTCACAGTTGCTGAACAGGATAGACAGTTGACTCAGGAAAAATAAAGTCTGATTCAGATTCTCTGGTTTCTTTGGTTTACTGACATCAGACTGCTGACATTACAGACTGTAAGAAAAAATGGGTCAGCGTTCGCAACTCTAAAACACAGTCTGCACATCTAGAGCCCGTTATGTTAAGCGAGTCATTTCCCTGTTTTATAAGATCGTGTTGAAGGCAGCAGAGGGGGATCTAGAGATCGATTTTATTGGGGTGATAAAGGTGTGACACGAGGCCCCAGCAGGTAAAATTTATTATCGCTGGAAAAGTTTTACTTTTGGACTTAAATTTATGCATCCAAGTTATTACCTCCACCAAGGAGGTTATGTTCTTGGTAACATTTGTTTGTCTATCTTTCTGTGCACAAGATTACTCACAAAGTTATGAACGAATTTTCATTAACGTCAAACACGGAACAAGGGATGAGATTTTGGTGGTCACAGATGACCTGGTGCTCTAACTCTGCCACGGAGTAATGTAAGAATGTCAAACTGCACAGCTGGACACCTCAGAGGTCAAAGATGATACCTGTTGGTTTCAAGGTCCATGGGGTCAAAGGTCAAGGTCACTGGTGACCCCTTTGTTAAAAACTTGTCTCTGCTCCTACATGTGAGCCTTTAGTTTCCGGTTGTGTCCGTTGATTTGTCTGTCTGTCAGCAAAGATCAGGTAAAGACTAAAGAACAGATCTGGATGAAATGTTCAGGAAATGTTGGATTAGATTCTGGTTCTGATCCAGATCATGTCCAACAACTGTTTTTGAAACTTTGATGATCGAGAGGTTTTAAAAGTCTCTCCTGGTGAAATTTCCAGGTTTGCTGGCGGGTAAAACCACTTTGAATTTCAAGAGGGGTGTGTTCAAATTCCAAATCAGTGAGTTAGGATAAAGATTCAACTTCTGTGGAGTAAAAATATATTAACTACCCTTTAAATATGGTGGAAACAGGAGTACAGAGGTAGAGCTGTGACTCTGTGCCATCCTGTAGAGAAGTGGTGTCCAGTCCTGGTCCTGGAGGACCTCCATCCTGCAGGTTTTAAATGTTTCTCTGCTCTTCAGCAGGCTGTTCATCACTCAGTCAATCAAATCAGGTGTGTCAAAGCACCTGAAACACCTGAAACATGCAGGATGGTGGCCCTCCAGAACCAAGACTAGACCCCACCACCCCAGACCCACCCCTGGTAGCTTGGAGTTTATTCTTGCTCCGTCTTTCTGTAGTTCCTCATCATTTCTCTGCTTGTTAGTTTCATCTTGTGACGGCTGTTTCTCTGTTGACATCCGTAGGTTTTATTCAACAACACAAAGCTGCCATTTGGCCCACATGCAGTAAACCATGTGCCGGCTAGTTTCTGTTTTCCTTTTATCCCTAAATTACAAAAAACAAGATCTGAATTGTTTCCACATCAAGAAGAAATCAACCCAAATTATTAAAAAAGTGTTTATTTTTATTTATTTAGTCACTTTGCAGGGCTTGTTTGTACTGGGTTTTTGAACTTTAAGTGAAAAATCTGCGACTGGGCATCCTTGTGTTATGCAGCCCAGAGAAATGATGTCTACGTGTGAGGAGAAATACAGCGTTATGTTTTCTGGGCTGACGCCTCCGCTGGCTTCTATCTGAAGAGTCGGGAACTCGTTCTTCAGCGTTCGGGCTGCAACATGGAGCTCCTGCAAGCGGGAGACCCGATGAGATTTCCCCCGCAGCAGTAAACATGAGCTTTTGATTTCGCAGCGATTTTACCAGAGGCTGAAAGTTGTCCAGCATGACGATGTCGGCTCCAGCTGCAGCTGCTTCTCGGCCCTCCTCGGTGGAGCGACACTCCACCTCGATCTTACTGCTGAATCCGCACACCGACCGCGCCGCTTTCACCGCCTGAAAACAAACAGGGCTTATTGTGTGTTTACTCAGACTCAGGATGATTTCTGCAGCTGTTCCTGATGTTTTTACTTTATTGTGTCTTCATCAGACTCGGCCTGTCGGCGACAAACTGCAGTCGGTTGCAACATTTACTGAAACAGGAAGCTGGAAGATCTCTTTATGTGACATTCTGACTCTGAGCTGAGATAAATTGGAGCAAAAGTTGAGAAGTTGCCTAAATTTAAAGTTTATTTTCAGACTTTTTATTTTAATTCATAAATTCAGTATTTAACTTTAAGTTATGGAAACAGAAAATGGATTCCAGATGAGAATTATTTTAATTGTTTGAGATAATTCAACACTTAATGTCACATTTGTTGTTTGAAAAGCAATGGAAGAAAGATAATCAGTTTTTAAACAAATTAAATTATTATTTTTCAGATTTAATCTCTCTGAACAATCACAGCGGCACAACTTTTACGATAATAATCTTAAAATCAGTAAAGATGTTTTTACTTTGTGTCTAAAAGAACCTCAGCTCTTCTGTTTTGTTCTGGAAGTGGAACAAAATGGATGGATCAGCTGTTGATTGTGTACTGAATATATTTTAAGATGTTTTTTTCTTGGCATTATAATCTTTCTTCCGTTGTCAGAAGAATACCCGGCTCCACTGCACACCTCTGTGATGCTTCCTGATGCCCAGACGTGGTTGTCCTTCAGCATCACCATCCCGCTCAGGTCCTGCCTGTGCATGGAAGCCCCGCCCACCAGCATGGCGTACTTCTCCACCAGCCGGAAGCCCGGGGTGGTTTTCCTCGTGCCCGCCACTTCTCCGTGCCAGCCCGCAGCCTCGGCCTCGGCTTTGAGCCGTGAACAGCGGCTGGCGATCCCCGAGGCCCGGGCCAGGCAGTTCAGTGCCGGTCGTTCCCCCAGGAGGAGGCACCTCGCTGGGCCTCGGACCACAGCTGTCAGGGTGACCACATCTGGACCTGTTGATGTTGAGGAAAACACGAGGACGGAGAGGTTGTTTTTCTGAGGGCGAGTAAAAGAGCCATCTGGGTGTTTGTATTCAGTTAAGTGAAACTCGTGCTTTTTATTTTGAGCACTTTGAAACCTCAGAGGCAACAACAGTTCCTCTTTTCAATTAAATGTTTTATTTGAATCAGTTTTTCTCTCTTTAAATCCCAACTGAGCTTATATACAGCGCAGGATTTAAAACATTTTCAGAAAGGTTTAAAGTACACATATTTTAAATATTAAGTTTTTCTCTTTGCAAAATATGAAATCAAACCTAAAAGTATTATCCTGAACTATATTGAAAGGTTTTCGTGATATATTGAAAGAAACAAATCACTCGGCTGAATCTGTTAAAAACCACGGGAAAGTTTGGTTTCTGGGATTAATCTACGTCTGTGTGGGAAAAACGAAGGGAGTTTAATGTTCCATCTGTTTTTAGTCACTTCGGCTGTTTCTGTAGGGAAACAAACACACCTGCGAGTTGGCATCGGGTCACAAATTTTCAGTTTAAGGACACATTAACCATCAATATAAGAAAACATTCATGACTTTGCAGCAAGTACCTTTAATATATACAAAATCTAATAGTTCACAATGTTTGCTTCAGATGCAGATAATATTTAATTATCACGTGTGCAGATTTTGCCTCTAAAGGAAGCAAACCAAACCTTATGAAGTTATAGGTTAAATGTCATGTTGCTGGATGCTTTAATGTCTCTTCCGATGTGTTATTTTTTGTCTAACTTGTGTATTTCACCATGCATCACTAACTGTCCTAACTTTACAGAAATCTTTATCAGCAGCGGATCCTACCGATGTCGGCTCCTTCACGGTGAATCCAGTCCACGGTGCAGCCGAGCTCAGCGAACACCGCCGTGAAGAAAGGACTCCCTGCCAGGATGGTGTGAGGGGTTTTACACAGCAGCCTCGCCTCGACCTCCTCCGATCCGACGCACACTCCTGTCGGGTCGAAGTTTGGTGTGTCTTCTGACAGCCAGTCTCGTGCCAGCCGGGTCAGAGCGTGGGGTGGCACTGAATGTACTAACGGGTTTGTGGGTTCAGACATCCTGAAGTCCTGCAGGAAACGGGTAATTCGCTTTAAACTCGCACGGAAATATGAACTAAAGTCATGGATGGTCAATTAGAGATGACTGCAGTGACTCTGAGGTTCAGAGCAATTTAGTGTTTACATTTTAAAAGTTTAAATATTGATTCCTATTATTCCTCCTGCTCCAGACAACAAAAGACAAAAGTGAGGGGTGGAAAAAGCCAAATCAACCAGGAGATAAATTTAAGGTGAGGAAAAGAAACATTTCTACGTTCTCACAAAAAGTCACATTTCCTTTTTTTTAAATTTTCACTCATCGTCCAAACAAGACAGAAACAGGAAGGTGAGCATGATGCCTGCTTATGTCATCTCCTGCAGAACGTGATATTACAGGAAAACACGGAAATGTGCAAATAAATGCAAATGAGATGCGTACCTACCTCTTTGAGCAGCTCCTGTCCTCTGCGGCTCGGACTGCTGACAGAGCTGAGCTCAGAGCTGCAGGGAGCGAGAGACGCGGAGTTTGACCCCGAGTCCGCGTTGGAGTGTTTACAGGACGTCACTCCGCAGCTTAACACTGATAAAACCAGCGTTCATTTACAGAAAACCACTTTAAATTAATTCAAAAATCATTTCAGGTCCATGTGATTGTGGCAGGAGGTGGTTTTACTCGACTCAGTTCTGTTCAGTTGTTTCTTTATTAACAATAAAACGGTTTTTACTTCACAGAGCGAGCAGGAAACTTATTTAAACTCAGTTAATTCTTCAAACCTTAAACAATCTGGGTCCAAAACCTAAAATCTGATCTTCTGCTGCAGTTTGGACCATGGAGACCTCTGAGGTCGTCTGGATCAAACCTGCAGAAGCTGCATTCAGCTTTAATCACTAAATATCTGAAAACAAAACTGCTGCCTTTCATTAAAAATATATTTTATTCTGTTTCTGTATTCCTGTATCTTTTATTCCAGCTCCTAATCAGAGTGGGCTTTTTAAATTTTAATTTTATGAATTGTTCTTTCTTTGAGTGTCTGTAACTTTACATTTTGATCTTTCTACATGCTTTTGTTGTTCTTTTGTCAACATGTTTTTAATTGTTCATGTACAGCTCTTTGAGTTGCACAGAAAACTCCTTTAGTCCAAATCTATATGGTGATGAATAAAAACAGGGTTTCTGTGCAGTCTTACAAAATATGAAAAGGTAGAGAATTTAGTTTTAGCAGTTTTAGTTTTGGATAAGTATAAAAATTAAAAATAAAATCTGGAAAATTATTTGTTTTCCCAAATTTAGTTCCCTTTCCTATTTATTAAAATATAAAAAAGGTCTTTGAGATGGTGAACCCCTAGTTTTCTTCATCACTTTGCTGTAGATAATTAATCATATTTTACTGACAGTCTGTAAATGTTCAGTCCCAACCTGACTCAGACATTAAACACAACGTTTTTTTATTTCACTATGAATTCAAACAAGTTTTCCAAACAAACATAATTTTGGATTGAAAAAAAGCTGGAACCCTGCCGTTAAAACCATGTTTATCTTTTGTGGTACAGTTTGTTTTTGTTACAATTGAGATAAAAGCCTCAACATTTACAGTAAATTTACATACATTTCAATAAAAAAATAGCTCTAAAACTAAAGAAATAAATTGAGTTTGGAAATGTATGGAAACCCTGTTTGTAAAAAGCTAATTTAGTTAAAATTCAGTTGAGTCCAACAGAGGAGAGTTTCTGTTTAATTTATGAGACTAAAATTAGAAGAGAAATGATCAGCTTGGAGCAGACAGAGAGAAACAACAGGACAGTTTGTTCAACACGGTCGACCCAGTTTCTGTCTGTAATATTCAGATCAGCCACAGGTGGAACTCATTTACCTGTGGTTTCCTTCAGGTGAGGCTGCTGCAGCTCTGTGGTTCTGGGGTTTTATAATCTCCAGGCTGCAGCTGTTTTATTGCACAAATATTACTTCAAATAGAATTAAAAAATTACTTTCGACTTGTCCAGGTGTCCCTGTGATGGACTGAAGACCTGTCCAGGTGTCCCCCGCCTCTGACTGCTGGAGACAGAAACCGGCTCACCAAAACCCAGAAAGGAGAAGCCGGTAAAGAAAATGGATGGATAAAATCCTGAAAGCCTTTCTCCTGTCTGTTTAATTTTACTCAAAATTAAAAAATCCGTTTTCTCTGATTTAATGATCAGACCGCACTGTTTTCAGAGACAACCTCAAGAGATAAAAGCCAACAGGAGCTAAACACTAGCTAAAGTAGCAGAATGCTAGCTAAAAGTAGCAAAACGCTGGCAAAGATGGTTTATTGTTGTTTACTGTTTCTTTTCTTTCCTGTTGTTGTAGTTAATAATTTTTATTTGTTAGAGCTTTCACAGGTTTGCCTCCCACCTGGAGGCCTTTCTGGGTGAAGTTACATGTTCTCCCCATTCACAAGTGGTTCACGGAGCACCTGTACACCAACACAGATTAACCTGTAAACCTTATAAATAATAATGTTTTTACTTTTTATCAGATTATTTTCAGGTTTAACTGTAAGAACCGTCAGCAACAATAAGCCTGAAGCAGTCCTGCCTCCAGGTCTGTATTTATTTTTAAATCCTACAAAAGCACAATAGCAGGAAGTGAAGCGTGCGCACGACGCACGGGCACGTCGTTTCCCCTCCGACGCACAAAGCGTTGGCGGTGACGTCACGCGCGCGCCCCCACCGCTCGCGAACGCGCGCCCATAGCTCCCACCGCCACCTTCAGAGGCGGCAGCTGGAACCAGGAAGCGAAAGTGCACACATGGAGGGTGTGTCTGTCCCCCGCCAGCGTCCGTTTTCCTCCTAAAAACACCGTCCTCCGCGGCTCCACTCATGGGGGACACGGCGAAGTCCAAGCGGCGGGAGCAGCTGAAGCGCTGGGCCGGCTCCAGCACCGACAGGGCGTCGGACGTTCCCCGGCGGAGGCGGCGGGGCGACGCCGCGGACCGAGCGGCCGAGGCCGCGGCCGAGCCGAGCGAGCGGCCGGGGGAGCACCCGGAGACCGCGGGCAGAGATGGAAGCAGCCCCGTCCTCCGAAGACGGTGAGGGGACATCTCTGTCCAACTGTTAGACACAAGGATCGAAAAGCAGCCATTATTTATCTGCTTTGAGACGGAAGTTAACTGCTCGGTCCAATCTGTCTTCTCTGCTCTGAGGAGACAATTATTCCTCTTATTTGTTGTTTTTAGTCACTGACATTAACATCCAGCCGCTGCTTCTTCACAGGGCCGGATCCAGTCATGTTGGGTCCCTTCCTGTTGTTTTTCATCATGTTTGTCCTGATTACTGTCTTTATAACAAAGTCTTCAGAGACAACTCTGTACTTCCTTTCAGTCTTCAGTTCTCCAGCTTTAATGAACATCTTTGGAGGCTTTTCACACATTTTCAGAGAAATGTTTTGGTTTTCTTTATTGATCTGAATCCTTTGACTATTAAAAAAAACTAAACTTGAGGAATTAACTGGTGATGTCTCCATATAAGACGTTCATCAGCAGGGTTACTGTCACTGTGAGAGAGGCGGGGACACCTGGACAGGTGTCCAGTCCATCCCAGGGACACACGGAGACGAGCACTCTCACCTCAGGACAGTTTAGAGTCACCTGTTTAAAACCCCGGCGCACACGGGGAGAACGTGTCCCACAGCCGGGTTTGGAACCTGCAACCTTGCTGCGAGGCGACGGCTCCGACCGCCGGGTTCGTTTTATCCACGGTTAGAAAGATCTGCAGCGGCGTGAAACACAACGCGTTTAAGGTCACCCGTCAGCTGGTTGCCAACCGGTCTCCAACGTGTCTCTAAACGTTTGCGGGGTTCTCAGTTTCCTTGCGTGAGTCACAGAGGCTTTCAGTCGTGTCAGTTTAATTTGGATCATGTTCATTAAAAATAAAAAACAAATTTTCTCAGGAATTGGTCGCTGCGGCGCCTCAAACCTGCTCCTAGAGACGGTCTCCTCTGAAAGATGCTAATGTTCTGGTTTTAAAACCAACCCTGATGATGAATATTTTTTTTAAAACTGGTCCAGATCTTGTCTTTGTTCCTGAAGTGTCATCCTGTAGACGGTGGATACGACGTGGGCGGAGGTGGGAAACAGAATAATATGCGGCCAAGAATACGGTTTTACAAACTCGTCTTTTTGCTGCAGATTTCCAGAATTAAACAAGGCTCCAGTGGAAAGATTTGACCTTTTTCCCTCACAGTTTTGAGTCCAGTAATGCCTTCTCTCTGTTTTCCTTGGAAACGTCTTTTGTTGGATTTTTTTCTCTTGAACAGCGTTGATGGCAAACCTTCCCGATGTCGTTTTTTGGACATATTTTCCTGGTTGTTGTCCGAGCCGGTCTTGTTTTGGCTCTTTTGTCTGTGAATTACGAAAGTAGTCTTGAGCTGTTGCTGTTCAGCTGAACAGATTAATCAGAGCGGTGATGAATTATTATTTTTATCTGCTGATCTCAGATCTGTGATGTTAAAACGTGGATGACTTGAAGGCACAAGTTGGGTTGCACCGTGATGGGAGGGTTGGTTTTAGGTCTGCATCGTACTCCTTAAGAAGTCAGCCCACGGTCAAGTTTTCGTTTTCTCACACCTTTCATCGTGTACAAGACACTTGCAGTACTCCAGGGAAGCTCCTCCCACCTCCAGGAAGCTCCTCCCTCCTCCTGCGGCATTAAAATGGGTTTCTTCCCGCCGGCTTCTCTTCGCACACAGGTTTATATGTTTTGATGGAACAGTCGTAAAGATGTTCCTAACAGCCTCCAGCTGCTTTTCAGCGGATCAGCTGAAGCAAAATGGCTCCATTAAACCTCATAACCACGCCCACAACAACTTCCGACCAATCGCACGACACTTGGCGCGCAACAGTTTGACCGTGGTTCCAGAAGGAGATGAAAACTGCACTGAACAAAAATAAAAACGCAACAATTTTGTTTTTGCTTCCATTTTCGATGAGCTGAAATCTGTCGGTGACTTCTCCTCCACCTTACAGGTGTGGCACGTCAAGATGCTGATTGGACAGTATGATTAGTGCACCAGATGTGCCTTGGGACCGCCACAATAAAAGCCCGGTCTAAAATGTGTGGTTTTATCACACAGCACAACGCCACAGATGGCACAAGTCTGGAGGGAGCGTTGGCGTTCTGACTGCAGGAACGTCCTCAGAGCTGCTACATGAATTAATGTTCTTGTGGAAATTTGTCTCTTTAGATTAATTTAAATTGTCATGCTTACAGTTTTAGCTTAAAGGCTTATGTGGGTGAACTCCGGCCCGGTGTTTGGATTTTAAATGCTGAATTAAAATGGTGGAATTGAATATATCTTTTTCACTACAACCAAACAGAGATCCAGAGGGGAGAGTGGTCATCTGCTCTGATACTGATCCGACACGTGCAGTCGGCTCAGAACGCCCAGGACAGATTTTAAATTTGGTCCTTCTACCATGAGAAGTTTATAATCACAGCTTCAGTTTTAAGTGACTTCCTGGTTTTAATCTGGTTGGAGACGACAGCGAGTCAAGACAAACTTTTACTCAAATATTGAGGGAGGATTGATGCAGAATGGCACGGTGGAGCAGTGGTTAGAGCTGTTGCCTCACAGCAAGGTCACAGGTTTGTCTCCCACCTGTGGCCTTTCTGAGCAGAGTTTACATGTTCTCCCCTACATGCTTGGGTTTCCTCCACAGACCTGAAACATGCATGCTAGTTCATTGCTAACTGTAAACTGTCCCAAGGTGAGAATGGTTTTGTCTCCATGTGTCCCTGAGATGGACTGGAGACCTGTCCAGGTATCCATGAGATGAACTGGAGACCTGTCAAGGTGTCTCTGTAACCCCTCAGGTGAAGAAAATGGATGCAGAGCGTCAAAATAAAAACAGTTTCTGCTTTTCTTTCCTTTTTTTTTTTTTTTTACCAACGTTGCTGAGGTTTCTTTGTTTCGTCTTTGAACGCCAGGCTGAGCTGTTTTTGTCTTCGCCACTGAGACACATCTGTCTTCAAACTTTACTCCTGTTGTATTTGGAGACGAGGATGTGCAGCTCTACGTCCAACACATCGACTTCAAAAAGTCACTGTTTACTTCCTGCAGTTTATAATCCCACCCACCTCCAGGTGGGGTTATAAATAATAAGAATCAGAGTTTCATGGTCAGTGTCAGTGGTTATAATGTTGTGGCTGATCAAAATCTTGTTTCCAAGCAGACAAGGCGGATAATGTCTTTAAATTACTTCAGAAACAAAGAGCTTTTTATTTGTTTGGTTTCTTCTGATTCTGATGTTCCTAAATCAGGTTTATCCATCAGTTTTATAAACATCCTCTAAAACCTTCTTAAACATATAAAAACTGAACATTTGGAGCTTAATCCTCGAACTCAAATTAGGATTTAAAGCTAAAAATGAACATGAGATCCAGTGAAACGCAGTCGACAGTCCAGATCTGACAGATGAGCGCGGCGTGGCTGAAATCGGTGATGTGTTGTGTTTTTTAGGAAGCGGGTGAGGTTCGACAGAGCCGCCGAGTTTCTGGCTGCTTGCGCCAGCGACGACACGGAGGAGGCCAAGGCCATGCTGGAGGAGGCCAAACAGACCGAAACCGCAAACGGCGAGAACCCGGCAGACCTCATCAACTGCGCCAACGCCGACGGCATCACCGCTCTGCACCAGGTGAGGCAGCAGAAAGTGCTCCTTCTGTTGAACCTGTCCTTTCAGCTGATTTTAGGAGATGTAGTGACGCTTGTTCCCCTTTTTACTTCACTTTTTTGTTTTTATTTACGCAAACAGAGCCTTTAATATTCAAGAGTTCACAGAAACTACGCTCATCAAGCTGTTAAAAAAGCAAACTTCTTGATTCCTCGTTACGTTTCTTCTCCTCAGCGGTTCAGCCACAAATATTTGGTTAATGAGACAACTTTTGGCAACAATCTTTTTTGCAAGTCATGCTTTGAAAACTGCTCCAGGTTATGAAACAAAGATTGGAAATAATTCCTCCTCCTTCAAATGTTGCCTCCGTTTTTCTGAGCTTTACGTTTTCTTATTACAACCGTTGCTTATTTGGACGGAGTTGCATTCACTGACGCAGAACAAACTCTTTTTTAATTTTTTTTAAAGGAATGCATATCGCCCGCCGCCAGAGATTTAAACTAAGATTCTTTTATATTGAGAAGAGAGCTGTCATCGGATGGAGGGGACTCTCAGAAACTGTTAAATTTTATCTCAAATCAACTGACTTGGAGCCGTTTTTGTGTTTATTAATGTCGATTGGCTGCTTCTGCCATCTTGTATCAGATTTTCAGACACATTTTAAATCAAAGATGCTCTAAAAGTGACATGTTTTGTTTTTTATAAGCATGAGTTGTAGCTTCACACACCTCCAACAGATAAAAACATTTGATTTTAGTCCTTTTTAATGTTAAATTTAACCTTTTTCTGTGTGTTTTTCTGCTCAGGCCTGTATAGACGGCAGCATCGAGATGGTGACATTCCTCGTGGAGCACGGCGCCGCTGTGAACCAGGTTGACAGCGAGGGATGGACGCCGCTGCACGTCGCCGCCTCCTGCGGCCACTCGGACATCGTGGAGTGCGTACAACCCTCCCGAACAGTAACGACTCTGTCGGAGCGCGGCGTGGGCGCTGGGACACTTCTGCTCCCAACAATGCTAACATTGTTGTCATGTTTGGCGAGATAACGCGTCTGCTGCGGCGCGAGTTTACCGGCACTCAGAGATTAAAACATGGATTTTTTTTCTGCGTGTTAGACTTTTCTCCTCGCTGTGGGGGTGGAATCTGTTTGCAGCACAAACACAGATAACGTGACTGAATGATAGGATCAGGAATTCCTCGTTGAAAGGATTTCTGTTTTTCCTGCATGAATTCTCAGATTATGTTTGTGTTTTTTTCTTTTTTTAGGTTCCTTTTGCAGAAAGGTGCGTGTCTTACTGCCGTGAACTGTGACGGCGACGTTCCTCTGGACATCGCTCTGGATGAGACCACAGAGTCTCTCCTTCAGGATTTCTCTCTGAAACAGGGTGAGTCAACAGCTTGTTTCTGTTGTGGGGAAAGAAATGTCGTCAGTTTCGATGACCCAACGCTGATTTCAGTAATGCCTTTAAGGAAACCGTGTTTAGGTGCAATAATCCGGTGCTTCCCTGGAGGAGGAACGCTCTCGGCTCGTTTATAGGGAAGAGTCGGGATGAGCAGCCGTGTGCAAGTTTATAAAAATATATTTGTTTTCTTTAAATTATATTCAATATTAACATCTGCCTAGAATTCTCAATTTGTCTTTTAGTTTATGTAATTTTAAGGCACTAAAACAGCTTTCAACCTACAAACCATCAGCCCTCCACCACCGTGCTGACAGCTGCAGTGCATTCTGGGTAAACATCTGTTCTCTGGTCTGGTTCTGCTCCAGAAGTCTTGGGGTTCCTTCAAGTCGAGCTGCCATGTTGTTTTTAGAGAGAAGAGCCTTTAACCTTTGACCTGCTGACTGAGGCCTGTAGAGTCTGAGATGGAGCTCATTGCACGGTCTGACCTTCAGGGTGAAGGTCAGCAGCTGTCTTAAATGTTTCCTCCTGGGAATAATATTTCTCTCTGTAGAACAATGGACTCCAGATGACCTTTGACCCTTCCCAGATTGATTCTCTGAGGTCATTGCTGATGTCTTTCCGCCCTGGCGTTGTGTTAACACACACCTGGAGCTCCAGAGCAGCAGAACCTCCAGATCCTGAAGCTGGAACCAATTTTTACTTTTAGATTCTGTTTAATAAATAACAACACTTTGATGTGTTTTTGTTCAGGTTAGATTTTAGAACCTGATAAAGATGAGATCAGTTTGATTTTATCCTGATATATAAAACCCCAGAACTGAAGGAAGGTGGAATAATTTAACCAAAATAAAAACCTGATGTTGGTCTTCTGAGACGTTTTGCTTCTGGGGATTAAAGAAGTCTGCTCTGAACTCTTTAAACTTATAGTTTTGTGTTTCTAAAATGGGATTATTTGAAATACTGGTGCAAAACACCTCAAACATTCACTCCAGATAAAACGGACAAACTAGAACATTTTAGCTGAAGAAACTTAATTTTCTCAGTTATCCAGAGAGGATTTGGCTTCATGGTTTTAGATGAAACCTCTGAGAGAAATGGTTTTGTCTCAACAGCAAACATAAAATGACAAAAAGGCAGAAAAATGGTGTCCATCAGTCCACCTCAGGGTCACCTGGATTCGATCCTGCGACCTTCTTCAAACTTTAATCCTAAAAACTCTCGTCTCGTTCTCGTCTTCTGTCTCTGCAGCTCGGTTCTCATGCTTTGCATCTGAACTTTCACACTGAAAGGTCGGCTGGGATGAAGCAACATGCAAACCTCATCTTAGTCATAAACCAGAAGTTTGAGTCATTTCAGTGCAGAAATGACGACTGAATAAATAACGACTGAAGTGCAAAATAATAATAAAACATTAGTTCTGTGCGTCGGGTTTCTGTCAACAGATGCACCAGAACTTCCTCTGTACCTTCGTTCTGCCCCGATTCAGACTGTACTGTGGTTTGTTTTTGTTTTTCCAAAGCAAATATGTTCTTTTTCTTCCTCCGTGTTTGTTTAAAATCTATAAAAATAAAAAAAAAACACATTGGTTTCCTGAAGTTAAGAAGACAAAGACGTGTGTTCCTTGAAGTCACCGTCGATCTTTTCCTTCTTTTTCCAGGTGTGGATTTGGAGTCGGCTAAACGCAAAGAGGAGGAGATGATGATGTCAGACGCCCGGATCTGGCTGAACGAGGGCCTGCCTGCTGATGTCCGCCACCCGAGAACCGGCGCCACACCTCTGCACGTGGCGGCCGCCAAAGGCTACCTGGAGGCCCTGAAGTAAACTCACTAAACAGTCGGGGCGTGACAGCGCACGAGTTCGCACCAGAGATTTCAGGCTGAACGCACGGCTTTAAAAAGACGTCACCGGGCAGCGCCCCCCGGTGTCTTTGAAGCGGTCTGGGAACATCAGGTTTATTTTAGTCGATGGAGGAGAACGAGAGGTGGATTGAACTTCATGTTATGTTCAGCAGCTTCGCGCGGATAGAAACGTAACACAAAGAAAAATAAAATTCAAACTGAGCCGCCTGCAGCATCCAGGCAGACCGGGACTAATTCATAACGGCTGGTTCTGTATCAGAGGTCAGGCAGCTGTTATCAACAGAACAACAGAACCACAGACTGTATACGTTCTGTGGAACCATGAGTTCCCTGTCATTAGCATCCTAATCAGCAAATACAACCAAACAGAAGCTGTTTTAACTAAATATACCTGCTGTTTATCTATCTAAAAGAATGACCTGTACATCTGTTGGTAACCGACCCGAGCCTTCAGAACCGATCTGTGGGTTCTGTGCACCGTTACGCTCCGTAAACCGTCCGCTCAGATGTATCAGCGTCTCTGTGGCTCATGGTCGTTTCCCTCCTCCAGGATCCTGTGTCAGTGCGGGATCGACGTGTCGGCCACGGACTTCGACGGCTGGACGCCGCTCCACGCCGCGGCTCACTGGGGTCAGGGCGAGGCCTGCCGCGTTCTGGCCGAGCAGCTGTGCAATATGGAGGCTCGCAGCAACGGGGTGAGGCCTCGCTCCTTCGTCTTACCTTATTTTGATTCGAAATCCTCTCGTCTCATTGTTTCCTGTGTGTGACGTGAACTTTTCAGGGTCAGACGCCTTTTGACGTGGCTGATGAAAGCGTTTCTGAGCTCCTGGAGGAGTTATCACAGAAACAAGCCAACGTAAGACAGACTTTATTCTTCTTATTTGATGTTAAATGTTTTCTGTTTGGATTCTATTTATCTCTTCTTCTTCTTTTTCCTCTTCCAGTGGCGTAATGAGCAGCTGATATCAGACAGACAGAACCAGCAAGGACCCAACGCTGCAAACGCGCAGAACAAGCGGCGGAGGTTAATCTCTACATTTAACTTATTTTACATTTCAAACATCATTCCTAACCTCTCTCTGATCTGGAAGAGGCTCAAAGTTCCAACATCAGATGGTCTGTTTCATGCATAATTTTATAAATTGTTTTTAAACTTTAAGACAGATAAAATGTTAGTGAAGGTAAGATGAACCTTCTGTGGTAAAATCATCAAACTTAAACTTTGATTCTGTAAAAACTGCTGAAGTTGTCAAAACCCGAGTTCAGGACCGGGTTTAGAGCTCCAACAGGACCGGGTTTAGAGCTCCTAACAGGACCGGGTTTAGAGCTCCATTATTTTATTTACCTGTAGTTTTTTGTAAATCCGGTCTTAGTTGTTTGTTTTACCACCACCAGAAGTCGTAGCATATATTATATTCTGTTTGTTCTATTTGTTTATTTAGATGCAGGATATTGACGAGGCTGCTTCAGTGCTTTAATTTGTGTCGTTCTCTGAGACGTTTCTTTATCTAATAAAACAAGCCGGGTTTACGTTCGGTTACAGATTTAGCCGGCTCGTAAAAACCGACTCTGTGAGGCTGTGTGTAAAAGTAAAACCTCGTCTGTGAGGAGGTCAGCATCTGAAGCGTCGTCTGTGTTTCCTGCAGGAGTTCGGTGTGCCGGATGAGCAGCAGGGATAAGATGAACGTTCAGGATCAGTCTAAAGAGAGGGGCGTCTCAGGAGGCCTGGAGCTGAACGAGGAGAAGGAGAGCAGCCCCGGTAAACTCCTGCGTCCGTTCACAGCTAATCTGAGGCGTTTTTTTCTTCTGCTCGTTACAAAAACACGCTGGTCTTCCTCTGCAGAGAGCTCCGTCGTGTCCAGCCCAGACTCGGAGAGTGTGACGGCATCCACAGTCAGTCCTGCTGATAAGGTAGATCCTCGGACCCGTTGGTTTGATCCTCCGCCAAAAATCACAAAACTACAAATAAATGTCTTTTAAAGAGATGAATTCAACAGAGGGGAACTTTAAGGGTGGCGGAACAACTCATGAGACACACCGACACAAACAAAGACAACCAAGCCTGCGGTTCGGTCTACTTCCTGGATAACATTATTTAAATCTGTTTCTGATCGCCGTGAAATTATTGAATTCGCTTGTTTAAGATGATGTAACCTGTGGTGGGAAACTAACTCTGAAGATGGGTGGTGCAGTGGTTACCGCTGTGGTTTCACAGCAGGAAGTTCGCAGGTTCTTCCTGTACCACCCGTTCTGGGTGGGGTTTACATGTTCTCCTCTGGTTTCCTCCCGCAGACCATCACGATGGGTTGATTGGTAACTCTAAATTGTCCCTCAGTTTGAGCGTTTGTCTCTGTGTGTCCCTGTGGTGGACTGGAGACCTGTCCAGGTGTCTCCCGCCTCTCGCGCAGGAAGTGCTGGAGATGGACACCAGCACCCCGTGACCCGGAGGAGCGGCGGGTAAAAAGACGGATGGATCGGAGAGGAAAGATTTCTTCTTCCTGGTTTGTTCAGCAGCACGACAGGAAGTCCCGTCTGACATCAGATCGGCCTCTTCCTGTTTGATTATTAATTTATTTACCCGGATAACCCCCACTGACGCCACACGAGAGACACGAGGAGAACTTACAAACCCCAGAAGCTTGAACCCAGGACCTTCTTGCTGTGAGGCAGCAGCGCTAACCGCTGATCCACCGTGCTGCCAGTTCTTTATGTTCAGCTGATCTGTATCACCCGCTGGTGAAAGGTGTTTCTGCAGACCTGGGTTCTGTTCGGTTCTTTCCTGGTTTAATCATCTTCCAGGTCGGGACCAGGACGGACCTCTGGGGTCCGAAGCTCGGTTCTAGTGAGGGTCAGGTTCAGGTTGGGGTTAGTCAGGTGATGGTGATGGTTCGGGTCAGAAATGAACGGTTTTAATGATGAACGCCTCAGCTGATTAACTCGTACTGATTCAAGATGGCCGCCTCAGGCTAACCCAGCGCGACCGTAAGTCGGTCAGTTTCACAGACACGGAGCTAACGTTTGGTGTGGTAGTAGCTGAGAGTCGTCCTCAGCTCAGACTCTGAGAGCTGACAGGGTTTATAAAAACGATTTTAAACTGGTCTCAGTTTAAAACTCTGACATTTAATTTAAATCAGGAGAAACAAAAATCATCACAATATTCTTCAAATCAGGTAATTTATTTACACGTTTGACCTCAGATCAGAAAACGTTCTTATTTTAACAGATAATCGGCGTTAAACCGTCTCTGCAGGCGGACAGGAAGGTGATGACGGCTGATTTCTCTCATGTTGTTTCAGACGTCTGAGGAGAAAGATGAGGATGAGGAGGAGAACGAGCAGGAGAAAGCCAGCCGGACCGCCCGAGTCCAGCCGACGCCTCAGACCCGCGACGCCGAGAGTCCGAACGCCGACAAGAAGCAGCAGCAGCCCAAACAGTAACTTTACTTCTCCTCAGGGTTAACTCTGATCTGCTGGTTTTATCCGCCCGGCTCCACGACCTGAACGTTCGTGTCTTCCAGGTTCCAGGCTCCAGTCCGAGACGAAGAGTCCGAGTCTCAGAGGAAGGCCCGGTCTCGGCTGCTGCGTCAGTCCCGCCGATCCACGCAGGTACTTCCTCTGAGCACCCAACCCGCTGGCGTCGTTTCTGCTCAGCTACCTCCTTCCTGAGCAGCGCTCGGCTCCGGATGCTGAAGCGAAACTTCAGCGTGAAAATGTGGCGACCTTTGTAGAGTTTTACGTCCTCGGTTACCAAGGAAAAACAAAAACAGGCTTTACAGGAAACGTTTCAGATTGTGAGCTGATACCCGATGCTTGTTCTTCTACCGAAGATTAAAAACTGATGAACTGATAATAATCTGAATCTTACTGGAACAACCTTCAGTTCTTATAAAATCTGAAACCGTTTCAAAGCAACAGTTTATTTATAAACAGATTATTTTTGTAGTTTCTTCACTTTAACGCTCGTCTTACAAACCATATTTCCTCTTTTTTATAAGATAGAATGAATTTATATGCAAATAATCTAATCTGAACGATTCTCTCTGTAAACTGAATTATTTTTCTGCTCTCTCCTGGCAGGGTGTGACGCTGACCGACCTGAAGGAGGCGGAGAAAAACGTCTGCAAAGCTGCCGACCCGCCGCCTCGGAACGTCCAATCCGTGAGCCCCATCGTCACCGTCACGCCGGCCGAGAGGGGTGAGCCGCTCTTTACAAAGCACTAAAACTAAAACGAGTTCAGTCCGGCTCGGAGGGTCACCGGGTTTATGAAGGAGTCAGTTAGTCCTGACGTCTGCAGACGTTTCTGTAAAAATAATCAAATCTTCAGACATCCGGATTATTTCATTTTGACCCTAACTCGGCTCAGACGCATTCATCTCTTGAGATTCATCACCAGATTAACGGAAGCGACGTGGAAAAAGAATAAATGAACGTCGTCTGACCACAGCGGGTCCAAAAACAATCAGAACAAACAGGAAACGACGGCCTGTAATCCGCTTCGTTTCGTTCTGATTTTATTCATCGTTTATCTTGAGGATTTTAACAGAAAGCTTCAGAATAATCTCGGATGGTTGTTTAATTATTTCAGATCAGCCAGCGGCCGAGCGGACTCGTCTGACCCCAGAGATTTGCTGCTTAGAGCTCGGCTCGGGACGGGTTGTGTTCAGACTACTGGAAGGTCGGCTTTAAGCCCCGCCCCCTTCGCGTGAACAGATGGGACGTTGTTGCTTCGTGTAGTTTTTACCTTCCTGCTGTATGTTTGGATAATTATTCCTCTGTAATCAGTTAATTCATGCTTGAAAGAAAGCTTGTGGGAGTGGGCGGGGCTTAAAGCCCCTCACCGCTACTGGGCAGACTCTGGTTCCAAAAATACAACATGGCTGCCTCAGTGAAACGGTGGGGACGCCGTTAAACGGATGCTCTGCAGGTCGTCAGGAAGCCGCCGACATTTTACAAACAGGAACTGAAGAAAGTTTCACTTAAAATGTTTGAGGATGGTTGGTGCACAGGAAGTCCTTCACTTCTGTTTACTGTAAACTGAAACCCAAGATGGCGGACGGAGCTGTGTAGGTGGCGATGTTCTCACCCGCGGCGCCGCTGGTTTCTGGGTGGACTCATCTTCTGTGGTTTGCACCGATATGGTTCTCATGATGTCAGCCGTTAAAGACCTCCGCCCTGCTTCTGGTTTTAGTTCCACGCAGAACGAATCGTTTCCCTTCAGACCTACAGGGCGTCCTGAAAACGCCGCGGTGGGACGGCTTGACCCGGTCCTCCGTTTGGACCGGTTCTCCGGGCCTCCCGAAGGTCCTGAGGACAAGAAGCAAGAAAAACTTTAAGAGTTTACAGAAACGTAAATAAAAATAAGGAGCCGTTTCAGTTCGACCGCTCTAAACCGTGTCCACGTCCTTTAATCGTCCCCGAGCTCACGGTGGTCCTCCGTCCTCCTCAGACACCGACCCGGTGAAGCAGGACGAGTCGGAGGCGGACAGACGGCTGGCGCCGAAGGACCGGAGGAGGCAGAGGAAGGAGCGGCGCTCCACGGGCATCGTTCAGCTGCGAGAAGTAAGAACCATTCGGCTGCCGGATTATTTAATCTGATGAAGACGAGCGTTCAGGTCCAAACGTCCAGGAAAGATTCAGTTTGAGTTAAACTCTGACGTCCCATAAATAAAACAGATTCAATTCCTCTTTTTATCGCCTGATTCCACGATCCGGTCTTCATGTTTTTATTAAACCGTAAAAAAAAAAAAAAAAATCTGAAACGATATAATATATATCGTTTCAGATTATATATTATAATTCAGTCATTTTGTTGCGTTTAAGGTCGCCTGGAAAATTGTAAAAATGTGTTTCTGGGAGATTTTCTGACGCAGCGTCACGAATCAGACCGGAATCGTTTTAAATGTTTAATTCAGTGAAAATTCATCCGTTCATGTCTTTTATTTAAATAAATACACTTCAGGGTTTAAATGTTTTATTTTTGTGTCCAAATACTTAAACACAGTAAAGACTTTAAAATAAAATACTCAGATCCTGAAGGTTTTTTTTTTTTTTTTTACTTTTATTGGAAAACTAAGTAATGTAAGCCACAAAAAGCTGAATAATAATACAAAATAAAACGTCAGAGTTTAGATTTAAAATATTGTTACTTATAATACAGTTGTTTTTTTTTGATTGTTTTGTTTTTATTTGAAGCTTGAAGTTTTTCTGTTTCGTCTCGTTCGGTCGTAAATAATCCGTTCAATCTTGTTTTTTCAGAACGACGACTTCGAGGCTCAGCAGGAAGAAACGATCGGCACCGAGTGAGTCGAGCTCCTCACGCGTTTGAGAACAAAGTTTTATTTTAAAAGGATTAAAATGTTGATTCTAGATGAGAGAACTGTCGTTTAGTTTCCTGAAGGAGACGTTCGAGGTCTCACTCCTTCATCACCGAGCTGGAAGCTCCGGAGCTTTCCTGAAACGGACCTTCAGCTCGTTACTGAGGCTCCGGAACCGTTTTTAATTCTCCAGATGTTTCTGATCTAAGGTCTAAGGATCAGAAAATGATCCTTTTATTCCAAACCTTCAGCTCTGAATATGAAACGTAACGAGACCTGTTGCTTGTTTTTACATCTACAGCTTCTGCAGCAGAAGTATTTTATAAAATATATTAAAGGTTTTTATATAGTTGTGGAGAAAGATGCAGCAGAAACAAATGTGAGTAAAATCCTGACGTGATGAGGATAAAAACAGGTTTTTAGTTTGTTTCTGGTGTTTGTTGAAGGTTCTGCAGCAGCTTTTAACTCTTTCTCTCCTGTTCTTGTTCAGTGAGAGTCGACACGAAGACTCGTTCACAAACTACAGATTGGTAAGTGTCAGAACCGCGGAGAACGTCTGAGAACCTCGAACCGAGCCGCAGCTCCCGCCTGACGGTTTGTCGTGTTTCCGTCCAGCTCTACATCCAGGTTCTGCAGGAGAACGTGTCTCTGAAGGAGAAGCTGCAGGAGATGGAGCTGCAGCTGAGCCAGAACAAAGTGGAGCTGGAGAGGCTGCGACAGGTGAGCCGCCGCCGACCTTTGACCTCACCTGAACGTCGACCCGGTTTGTCTCAGCAGGAACAATCCTCCGAAACCCCAGAGTTAAACTGAATCTTTAATTTTACTTTAAATATAAATACATTCATCTAAAGGTTGATTCTTTGTTCAAACAAGAAAACATCAGAATTTAAATCTTTTTTTTAGCAAATATAATAAATGTATTAATTTACAGCAGGTGGAAAATCTGCAGATTTATTTACGTTAATGTGAGCAGAGAGAAACACTTCAGGTTTATTTTATGAACCTTTGAGAAAACTTTTTTGTTTTATCTGATAAAATAAAATAAAGAGGTTTGTTAGACGGGACCCGTCTATCGCCTGGTGTCTGAACGTTTCCCGTTTCGTTTCCAGAACCAGGAGAGCGGCACCAACAGACCGGCTCTGCTGGAGCTCGAGAAGTTTGTAAGTTTGTTGCTTCTGATCGGATCTGAGGTCAGGCGGCGCCGCAGGTTCCGCGTTCTGACGCCATGTTTCCTGTTTCTGCTCACAGGAGAAATTAGCCCTGCAGAGGAAAGCCGTGGAGCTGGAGGACGAGCTGAAGGTACGGCAGAATCCACCTGTCCAGGTGTGGCAGGAAGTCCTGAGGCTCCACTTCCTGTTTCTACTGAAGCTGCTGTCCATTCACGAGTTAACTAACCTGTTAATTAACCCGTTAACTCAAGATAAACTAACCTGGTTAACCCGTTTGTTGAACCCAGTTACATCGTTTCATATCTGCACTCGACCAGACCGTCAGGATTTTAAAAGTCTAAATAAATCTATTATGCCCCTTTTCCACCAGCTCTAAAGGTCCCGGCTCCACTCTACTCCGCTTGCTTTGCGCACATTTCCACCGGCAGTTTTTCGAGGCCGGTCCCTGTTTTTTTTGGTCCCTGCTTCGGAGTAGGGCCAGTTTGGTCTGCTACCGACCAAACTGGCCGGTATAGAGCCGAGTAGAGCCGGGCTTCTGAAAAGGGGCATTAGAGTCTGTCTGGAGCTATAGAAATGCAGGTCTGCTCTTAAGGTAAACAAAGTTCAACAGGAAACCAGATTAACTCAGATTAGCAGCTGTGAAACACACCCACGGGTTCTGGTTCTGGGCCCGTCTGAAGCTGCAGGTAAACAAACACCTGGTTGCTGATTTAACCATCGATCCGATGGAAACAAACTTCTGATTTTATGGAATTAGTTTTGTTTGGACCTGCAGCTGGAAGACGTTTTATTAATCGGTTCTTAAACAAGTTCTGGAACGGAACCGAAGGCAGAACGCTCCTAAGATTGTTTGTTTGTCTGCAGGTTCTGGGGGACCTCAGAGCGGACAACCAGAGACTCAAAGACGAGAACGCCGCCCTGATCCGAGTCATCAGCAAACTGTCGAGATGAACCTGAAAGCCAGCGAGACTAAAAGTATTACAGGACGAATCTGAGGACCGAACCACTAAAGGGAGACGCGGCGTCCTCCCGCAGCTCGCCTCCGTTTTGTTTTTGTTTGTTTTTTTGGCAGATCTACTGTAAAACCCGGAGCTGCACCTGCTGTGGACCGACGGGACGTTCGCATCGACTTTTATATTAAGTTTTTACCGTTGTGTTTTATAACTGGAATATTGTGCTTCGCTTCAGTAAGAAAAACCTTTAAGAGACTTCGAGCCGTGCACAGCGAGCGCTCGCCGGGAGGGGTGGAGGAATTTAAATTAACAAAAAAAAATTAAGAAACAAGCCAGTCGGGGATCGTAGACGAGATTTAAATGTGCCAAAAGGAGGAAAAACTGTGTAAAAAGTGGGCAGTATTTTTGTTTCTCAGGACGAGTCTTTACCGTTGGACCAAACCGGCGCTCGTCCTCCAAACGTTTGGCGTCCTGCGAGACGGTGCGTTCAGGGTCTGCTGTTACAGGCAAATGTTCTGGTGCTCAGATGTTACAGATGAGCTCTGACTTCAGTACTGTAGGAAGTAAAGTATTCACCCCTCTGAATGTTTACCTGAAGCCGTGCCTTTGGATGGACGTTTGTAAAATAATGTTTCTATTTCGCTTTGGCAGCGTCTGAAATACAAGTTGGGCAAAAATTAGTCTTTTATTTTATTTGTTTTCTTCAAAATGAGTTGAAAATGTTGCTGTTACGGTTATTTTTAAGGTTTAATTCAGATGTTGGCTGAATAATTGGACAGATGTGAAATTTAAAGACTTAATTTCCACAGAAAAATAAATGTTTTGAGGAAATTAAACGCTCCCCTCTTTTTATAACGAGCGTCTTCATCGACAAGCTGAACATGAAGGACAGAGACGTCTGATCGTCTTCAGCTGGACATCAGTCGTCTCAGGATGGGATCTTTTTCAGGTGAAACACCACGAGGTCAGAGGCCGAGTTGAGCAAAATGTTTATTGACCGAGAAGAGTGACAGAAACGCCCCCGGCGGCATATTTTCCTACGAACTGTACAGCGTGAAGGAATGTGTGGAGCAGGAAATACATGCTTACAGTCCGACTCAGTTTAGTGTCATCCTCGGGGGGTCGGTCATCTTTTCTCACGCTCAGCAGGTGAAACCAGACGCCGCCGAGGTCTCCAGCAGCAGCGGGCGGCGCCTGGCTCCTCCTCCTCCGCAGACTACACATTCTGATGAAGGGCGACGATGTACAATAAGGCAAACAAAAATGTCAGTTTTCCCGCACGCGACTGCAGTTTGGTGCTAAGGCCTCGTGGCTGAAAGAAGCAGAAGATTCAATACTGGGTTTCTGTTCGTCTCCAATTCTGTGAACATTCAGACCAATTAGGAACGGTTAACGTGTATGTGTGAGCGGGGGATGGGGTGCAGAGCTGCATTCAGGTCTGAATCCAACATGGCTGCTCAGACACATCGATAAGTTTAGACTTTAAGGCAGCATTTTTTTTTTACATTGACACCCCTGCGGTTTACTTAGGCTCCGCCCCATTTGGGAGAAGGAGGGGCTACAGAGCGGCTGTAATTAGACTCGAGACAAGGCAGGTATCGGTTATTCTATCAAAAGACAGAGGTGGGCGGGGCAGGGGGCGGGGTTTGGCTATAAACAGCTGATCACATGACAACCTGCGACACGTTTATATAAAAAGGCAAAGAAAAGCTGATTGTACAGCTGCTTCCCACGCCACACGGGGAGGAAGACGCCATTCTGAGGGGGAGGTGCTACATGTCGGAGAGCAGACGGGCGAGGCGCTGTGCAGGGAGGAGGTGATGGACGGATAAACGGAAAGGGGGCGGGGCATGTTAAAACAGATAGGTGAGGACGAAGGTGTGAATTATGACGGAAAAAACAAAAACAAACAAAAGGCAAAGGCGGCGATGGCCACAGGGCAGGGGGCGGGGCTCCTTCAGTCGTTCCAGTCTTTCTTGATGTTCAGGTTCCACTCCCAGGACAGGTGGTCGTGTTTGTCGTCGTCCGTGAACTTCGACTTGATGACGTAGTTCCCGCGTGCGAGCAGGCCTTTAGGCGCCTCCTCCATCGTGGTCAGGAAGTCGTACTCAGTGGGGCGGGGCCCGTAGCTGCCGACCATGTAGTCCGACTTATCGACTGTCAACGAGACGCAGACAGGTGAGACGGACAGGTGAGACAGGTGAGGTTGAAACATAAAAACTTTAAACAGATCAATCTTTTTCCAACTAACCTGAGATTAAAGTTTTATTTTTAGAAATTAATCAAATTAAAGTTTTTAAAAATAAAGATTTAAACTGTTTAATCTGTTTGTTGAATAAAAACAGTTATCTCCATGGTAACGGCCTGCGGAGGCGGAGGGTGATCATGTTTTTACCGTCAGCTACTACCAACCTTCAGACTCGCCTGGCCAGGGCGGCCATCTTTAATGACTCCACAAGTTAAGAGTTTCATTAAAATCTGTCCTCAGGGTCAGCAGATATTTTACTAACAGAAAAACAGAAACTAAAACATGATCCCCCTCAGACCCTCAGACCCTCAGACCCTCAGACCTTCAGACCCTCAGACCTTCAGACCTTCAGACCCTCAGACC